>NW_025777289.1:0-216938 GCF_021130785.1 Homalodisca vitripennis
TTCAAACATTAATTCTATACATACTCTCTGAAATAGGTTAATCCCTTACTTTAAGCTCGCGTTTTGGTAAATTGGATATCTCTGAAGTATTTAAACAACTGCCATCTTCGTTTTCATTCTGATTTATTAGCTTAGTGTAAATTTATACTAACCATATTTTGCAACCAAGTTTTCCAGAGCTATGCACCATTTACTGGACTTTAAATTACCTTAGCGCAACTTAGCAAAATCAGCACTAGGTTTAACCCTTGGCAATTATAGCTTGTGCTTGTACATAGTTTTAATTACATTATATGAAAAAATTAATTCAAGTTTGTATATTCTAAATTTTTGCCAGACAGGGAATCCGGTAATGTCAAACCATTATCACCCAAAACAATAACAATGTTGAGTAATTTTCAAAACTTTGGGTAATGTACCACTCCTTCCGTAAAGGCCTCCCTAGATTCTTTCGCACTTATAAAATACTACATACACTACCATATTCATTTCAAAAGTAATATTTCATTCTTATCAACCTCTGCTTTCTATTTAAGCTCTAGTTCCAAGACGCTTTGCTGTATCAGCCAACCTCAGTTCTAGTATAAACATGGTGTAAAAACTACGAACTATAATTTTAGCCTAACACGTGAGATAGAGTAAGGCTGTCATGTGTTACTTCTGTCTTAAATATTCTACTAGTCATCCATGTTGGTGTTTCTACATATAATAAATAGAAGAGACACATAGGAACGGAAGAAATACACTTTGAACGATGTCACGATCACCCAACTAAAGTGCTCTTCGTTAGGAGAAAGATCTTTTCACCCTACGTAAGTTCAACGAATATAAACTATCGTAGCACTAACCAGAACCAGTTCAAAACATAATTTGTATCCAATAATGTAAGCTTTAAACTTTAAAATCATTTACAGCTCCATTATTAATGGACGTAGAGGAAATATGGTGATAGAGGGCGTATAAAAAATACTTTATGTTTTTGTAAAAAGATGAGTAGTTTTTTTGTGTTTTAGGAGCTATTGATTACATGTAGGTCTAATAAGTATTCAAACTGGATAAATGAATATTGAAATTGTAAAAAGGTACTAATAAATGCCAACATGACCTGAGTTTTTGCGCCTAAGACAGAAGAAGAATAAAAAAGTACAATTGAAATAGAATTTACCATGCAGTACAACTACAATTTAGTACATTTATGATGACTAGCCACCAGTCCGGGTCAGATATCAGCTTTAAGCTGCCATGGAGAACCTAAGATAATTAATTGTTTTCTCTCAATGGTCTAACATAATAGGGCCTTAATTGTGTCTCTCTAAGTTAATTAGCTACCGTGGTTTGCGGGGGAAAACACGATTACACATACATGACTATTACTGCAATATGTAGCTATTGTTTAATGATCGTGTGAAGAATTCCCTCCTCATAAATAAAACAATGGTGATAAGGTGTGCGATTGACAAGTTTGACAAATTAGTTATTAATGAATAAATAATAAACAGATTCAAATCATTAATTGCAGAAAAGTACGTACATAATGTAGATTAAATATCTTAGATACAAATTAATTAATCAAACGTTAGCGATATAACTGGAAGCGGCAGAAAATAATCCGTTATACAGATGGGCTACTTTGCAGTACAAGGCGGAAATTTATGATTATAATACTATGAATAATTTAGTATTGATAATTTATATATAAAGGCTTTTTTTATTAGGTGTTACTTTCATTATACACTAAGGGGTGTTAGGAGCTTCCAGAAAATTAATTCAAGTGTTTAGCTCATTTTATTTTGTATAGGTATTACAGCCCCAGGGTACACGTCAAGATGTAGTAATTAATCATAATACCTTATAGAACAGTTAAAACTGGAATTGCACCAGTTAACTCTTGATCCATACCTCTAGAGGCAATAGCTTTTAAATTCTGGGACCTTGACACCGAAGAGCGACCAATCCTATTTACAAAGATAATAGTATACTGTACAGTGATCATTTATTCGATCCCTATATTAATTACTCATATTTGCATAAATTAATCAGGGTTAACGCCCAATTTATCTTTTAGAATCTTTAATGCATTTCTAAATGTTATGTAAAATATATGTTCAATTGTTTTTCAATACTTTTAAGATAGCATGAAATTATTTTTAATTTTCTTTTTAATACAGTTTTAAGTTGATTGCGAGTTAAGGTCCAACCAGGAAGAGTTTATTATAAATTAGTTTTGTCTTTAGATATGAAACCATTCCAACGAATCGTTGTACTCATGGCCACAGCTTTTATTTATTTATTATTATTTTATTATTTTTTATTTTATTTATAATGCACTCGATAAATAATGCGATCTCACATTTATAATTCTATTTGATACTTGACTATTTTAAATCAGGCCCACAAGAAAAACGGAATGAGATAAATATATGATTTTTATAACATACTAGCTGTTTCCCGCGGCTTCGCACGCTTTTCGTAAGCTTTAGCCCGTGTACAAGTACTTCTGGTTCAAGTGCATTATTTTTCTAACGCAGATGAAGAGTTTACCTTGTTGCCACGATCAAGAAAATCTGGCAAAAGGGAATGTTTATAGCCATTGTACACGTACATGTAATTTAATATAAAGTAGTCTAACATTCAAGCTTTAAGGTCAACAAAAAAATTAAACATATATGACAAATGTACAACAAAACGAAGCGCCTTCAAATAGTGTTTTGCCATTTTCTAGACGAAACTGTCTCGTAACTGCAGTTTATATTGTGCAGGCGCTCGATAAATGTTTTATATTTAAGCGTCGCCTTTTGGTGAGTTGCATCAATGGGCATACCACATGAACCTTCTACGTGGAAAAATACATAAAAATTTTCATAATGATTGATTAAAATATTTTTAAATAATTTATATTTATATGTGTGTGTGTGTGTGTGTGTGTGTGTGTGTGTGTGTGTGTGTGTGTGTGTGTGTGTGTGTGTGTGTGTGTGTTGTGTGTGTGTGTGTGTGTGTGAATAATTTATTTATAAGAGTGTGTGGTCAATCTAGGAACTTATCGAAATGTTACCAGTTGCAGCAAAGTTTAACAGTAAAAATCATATTATTGACTCAGTCGATAAGAATAAAATCAACAATTAATATGACTGAGGCACGCATAAATTAACTGCTTTAAGCTGATGATCCAGAAAACAATTATTTTATTAATTCGATGAATAACCATCTAAAGAGAAAAAAATTACTTACATATTTTAAGTATATTTTCTTATAACTTAAAATACATTCTAACCGTATCCATGAAAAAAACTTATAATAACGTCACTCCGGCGTGGCATGCAGTTTCCTCTTCACGTTCCAAATGTTGAATATCGGCACGAGCTGCAGAGCAATAGCGAATTTCCCTGGTAATGAAGCCACTATCCTAGTCATTACACTAATAATGCCAATAATTAATTTATAGTAATGTAGATCACGAATTGATTAATTAGTGATAAATTTGAATAATGGTGGAATTGAATGCTATACATTAATTTAGTTTATTACACTTGTAAACTAATCATAAACATGTAACGTGTAGAAAAATTACTAAACAATTCAAAAGAGAACATAAAAAAATAAAAAATCAAAAATATTAACTTATTATGCTTGATAATTTATTCGATACTAAATTTATTAAAAAACACAATTATCAAATGGTAAGGTACATAACAACATAAATAAATCCAACAATAAGAGTTATTTACTAAACAAGAAATAATTACTAATCATGGCAATTTTATTAATTTAGAAATAATTGCTTCAGGCTCCAATTAGGTTATAGCTTACTAGTTAATGTTTATGAATTTACTCATACAAAATAAGCACGATACAGATCTGCGGTATGAATAGGCTAAATCTTCCTAAAAGCGTCATTCTAAAATTAGATTGGATCTTTGAATATGAAGTGCTTATGAATGCATTTTCTGTAGAAATGGCTGATGTTAAAAAGACATACACTGATAGTTATATAGAAAAAAGTAATAAACAGTGTTTTTAAGTGGTATTGTTGATTTTTTATTTTTTTTCAATAAATTAGTAGAAGAAAATGACTAACATCTCACTGCACTTAGTCCTAGTAACAGGATATTCAGGATGGGTAATGTTGGGAATAGAGTTCGCCTACTATAGAGATCCCATGAGAAGGGGTAATGGAATATAAGTAATTCACCTTGAAAGAAGGGAAGGCCAGCTCTGTTCCAGCCTCCAGTCAAGGGCAGGGACAGCGCTCCCCATATCCAGGCTAGCATCAGCGTCTAGCGCTAGGGGGGCTCAAACTTACTCCATCAATCATCCTCTGCAAAAACATACCTATTTATCCAAAATTATACATCAATATCTCGAAATTTGCGGGTAGTTATTTACTGCTCCTGGACATCCGTAGGGTTGCCCAGATATACAGACTATTTGGATTTTTGTGTAACGAGTACAGTTTCTACTGGAAGATATAGGACTAAAACGAATGTAAAAGATACTTTTTTAAATAAACTATATAGAGTGTATATAAAGTTTACAGAGACATTTTTGAGATTTTTTTGTCTGGGCAAGGCCAATTGTTGGAACCTTCACGATCGATCCATTTATTTGGAAACTGTTTATTCAATTAGGTGGAAAACAGTATTTGAAAAATTTGGCGATGCGGCATCATGTGGAAGCAGAGCTGGCGTCGCGTTATAAGAGGAATATATTCAAGCGATGTCGGTAATTCTACTTGAAGAAACTCTTAGTATGTCTGACCTATTAAGACCTCTTGAAACGTAAATGATCTATTCAGCTGATAATGAATATTACCGCCCCATACGATAATGCTAAAACGCTGCTGAAAGTTACGTTCAGTTCCTGCATTGAGGTCTACTTCTACCCGTGAATTTGGGTTTCATAAAGTGTTGGTACCATCACGAGTGAACTGTGACACACTGGTAGATAAAATATACTTAAAGAGTTGACGATGGCTGTTTCAACAAATTTAATACTCCAAGTGATAGGCATTGTCCCCTGGATTTAAATGTTGTATTTTTGTTTATGGTAGGGATAGAGCTTGTATTATTGAGTGTTCTCCATGATTTATTTGCGTAACTCTGAACCATCTAGAAATACGTATTGCACTAGTAGGCTATCTCTACAATAACATCAAGTTGGCAACAGCGGTCGTACTGGAACTTTGCTCAAGTGATCCTGTTTTCCCACTACATAAGCAATATAGCACTAATTTTCTAGCATTTGGAATTCTGCGGTAAAAGTAACGTTGTCTATATTCTTCAACAGCGGCCGTAGCACTGTTTTCACATACACCAAAAGTAAACACCACATAGGCGTATTCTTCACTTGTAAATACGTGTGGCATTACCACTTAAATAATTTAATAATTATGACGGACAAAAAATACTCACACGGACTGAAACTCGATTACTACGACAAACCAATACGCACCTAGACTGAAACTCGATTACTACGCCAAAACAATACTTACATGGACTGAAACTCCATTACTACGCCAAAACAATACGTACATGGACTGAAACTCGATTACTACGCCAAAACAATACTTACATGGACTGAAACTCGATTACTACGCCAAACCAATACGCACATGGACTGAAACTCGATTACTACGCCAAAACAATACTTACATGGACTGAAACTCGATTACTACGCCAAAACAATACTTACATGGACTGAAACTCGATTACTACGCCAAACCAATACGCACATGGACTGAAACTCAATTACTACGCCAAAACAATACTTACATAGACTGAAACCCGATTACTACGCCAAAACAATACGCACATTGACTGAAACTCTGTTGTTGTAACCCATATAATTGTTTGTACAGTTGCTTATTATGTTGCCAACTTATAAAATAAATATTTTCCAAAAGATCATTCTGTATTTTTAAATTAAATTAAATCAAGCAGTAAAATAAGTCAGCAGAACCTGAATACATTGATAAAAAATCAATATACGCTTTGAAATAATTTCATTTAAGAACTAAAATTTACAATTTCTTATTAGAAATTTAACTGGTTTAGTCAGTAAATAACAAAGTTGTTGTAAGTCGAATGTAAAAGGCATGTTGGACAGTGATGAATAAAAATGTATTTAATCAAATATAATGTATGTTCACGTTCAGTGTGATTTATTTTCATGGTTTTGCTCTTAATACAGTTTTATACAGGTTTTATTAAAAATTTTGACCTGTTCCTTGGCACAATAACAAAATTATTGTTGCCGAAAGATAACAAAATGTGTTTTTCAATCGTTGTTTTATATATGACGCGGGGTTTCTCAAAACCTACTTAACTTACAGATCTGTTGTATTCAATTTATCAGGTCAAAAACCAAAAGAAACATCGGATTTTACTTCTTAATCTATCTTACCAGAATTTCAGGAAGATTTCTTTTAACACGGTGAGCTGAAATCCGGGCGAAATCTTTCGCTAGCCGTAACTCGCTAACGAAACATTTTCGACCCCATGTTTACATTATTTTCACTATTACCCACGTTTTACCCAATTTTTTTCATTATTTTAAAATTAGAATGAACACCCAAAGTTTCTTTATATCTTTTTGAATCACTATGTAAAAAGCTTACAAACATAAAAACTAATAAGGAAAACTTTTAAAGAACAAATAATAGTTCTTAAATTTAAGCCCATACACTTTTACACCAAAAGAAAATCCCTGTCATTGAATAATGTAGATATAGATTTGAACTTATGTAATACATGGTTTACGATGTTGTAAAGAAACAGTAATAATCTATTTATATAAAAGAAAGTCGTGTTAGTTACCGACTATTTATAAGTCAAGAACGGCTGAACCGATTTGGCTGAAAATTGGTAGGGAGGTAGCTAAGAACTGGGAGAAGAACATAGGATACTTTTTATCCCGTTCCCGATTCAGGATTCCGCCCCACTGATCTCTAAAAGTTCAGAAATACCCGTAAGAAATGCATTGCAGCAAACATATGTTATTAAGTGAAAGAGCCTTTTCAAATTTAATCAGCTGTTCTTTGTAAACATATATAATGCGACAAAAGAAATGTATATGTTTATAATATAATTTAATTACTATTTTAAATTTCTTTACACTTATAGTTTGAAAGCATAGAGTAAGTTTAAGAGAAAAAGCAAATTTTGTTTCAACTGTTTCTGCAATCACTGTTAAACATAGACTTTACTATCCAGATAATACAATTAAAATTTGGACGTAAAAATTCACCTTTAACTGCAATATGTATCTAATATAAACCATGCTCATGCTTGATCAGAAGAGCAATGCAGATATCAAAATTACTATCTTACGTTGGCTACAAATATAAAGAATGTTATAAAACCAACCTTAGTTGTTTTTTTGACAGAAGTATGGTTCTCAAAACTCCGTGTGTACATATTCTCTCGATCGAGACAACAAAGCAAGCTCAATCATAGCATCGGAGATATAACTAATTTAATCCAGAAGTGATACACGCGCAAAGCTTAAAATAAAAACCATACGCAATTTCGCTTAACATCTGAAGCTCATAATCATTAGACTGTAATAATATGTACCTAAGATATGCCTATTTTCGTTTCAAAATTACATTGAGCGCCATCATTTATTACATTGAATTCCGCGCTAATGAATTCCGACTTTTTGACTCCTGTCCACGATGGTCTAATATAGTTCAATTGTACACAAAAATCATAGAATATTGGAGAAAAATTCCAGTTGTTTCACAGGTGCATATTGAGACTGTTTTAAAATTTAAATCTTAAATAGATCATGAGCTTGGAGTGTCTGTCAGTGACTATCATTTATCTCAGAAGGGTAATAACGACGTTTAAAAGAAATATGCTCTCCTACGTCCCAATTTGTCTGTAGAAAATCGCGTGCGAAGCCGTGGGTAACAGCTACAGTGTTCCTATACATGAGAACAGTTAAAAGTTTACATGTACATTATTTCATTGCCGATTTTTATGTTCTAGATATTTTAGTGTCTGTAATTCAATTCAGCAGCTTTTATTACACTTTGAAGTTTTAATTATCTATTAGTTTTTATATTGATATGCTTTGAATAATTCAACCTATTTTGAAATATAAAGATATAACTTAGCAATTCTTGATTGGATCAACACAGTTAACGCAACTGTAGCACCGTGAATACATTATACTAAAAGTTAATTTAAACGGCCGGAAGTAGAAGTAGCCTTTTTCCCACGAAAGGCTTCTCAATCCTAAGTATTTAATATATATATAATATAATTTTATATTGATATTTTATATGTATATATATGGTAACTCAAATATGGCAATGCAAATATCTAAGATCGAAAGTAGATTACAATTTCTGGAAATAAACGATTCTAGGTATATAGGTACCTATCGAACTAGGTTTTTGGGACCTGTGTAACACATTTTTGTTACCGGGATAACAAGGAAACCCAAATATGGCGTCGGAAATATAATTCATTCCAACCGGAAATGCTCCTATTCACTCAAAAACTGGTTCACTAGAATCAGCCCTTTCACATTTAATCCTTTAACCATGAATACGTAAATAATATGTATCTGATGTATGCGTACTTACGATTGAAAATAACACCGTCATAATTGGTTTAATTAAGCAGGATATAGACTTCTACTTTTAAAATTACGTGCAAAATCTGGGTTTACTCCCTTTTTTACAGATACTCTAAAGTGAGTATTTGCAGAGTAAGGAGAACAGTTTAGATAGCTGACAATAAACAAAGAGGGCTTACTATCCTTCCACGATAATTTTTACTTTACCACATGGTGGTTACTTCGCGTGATGAAAACTAAAGCACAGTGTAACCCTAAAGTATTTTGGCAAGTATTCCTTTACGCAATACGTCAGTGTCTATTTAAAGTTCAATTTCTGATTTTAATTTGCTTTATTATTCGTTTTAACTGCGCACCTGTGTACATGTACACTTCACTTACACTTTAAAAAAAACTTAAACTTATGACTTTAAATCATTGTACGGGTAAAGACAATGATTTTTATCTTATTATATAAAAATGAAACTGTTCGTGTGTAACAGCATCACTCACAAACGGCTGGACGGATTCGCCTAATTATTTTTTTAATTTGTTCGTCTTGATCTGTAGAAGGTTTATAGGATACTTTTTATCCCTTTCCCGATTCAGGATTCCGCCCCACTGGTTACAGAAATACCCGTAAGAAATGCATTGCAGCAAACATATGTTATTAAGTGAAAGAGTCTTTTCAAATTTTTAATCAGCTGTTCTTTGTAAAACATATATAATGCGACAAAAAAATATATTTAATTTTCAACAAGATGTTATTCTCCTAATTACCTTTATTACAATTCATACTTTCTTGCTCTTTCAGCCAAAAATTTTTATGCTTCTTTGCAATTAATATTTTGTTTCAGTGTGAACAAATTTAAACAGCGCCAATTAATTTTGGAATTATTCTATTTCAATCATTGTTCAAAAAACTGTTGTTATTTTTGACAGTAACTAAGTAAACATAAATATTTTTGACGTTTCTATGTAAACAAACATTTTTTTGACATTTACAACGTGCAATAAATTAATTGGAAAAACGTATAATAAAATTAGTATTTCTTTTCGATGCTTGATTGATGTAGCCCTCTCTACTGCCACGCGAGCGGAGCCGCGGGTTTAGGCTAGTAGTATCTAAATGTGTCTTTAAATAACAGAATTAATGCACACAAATAAATAAACTTATTTAACGAGAAAGTTTTTATAATAAATGTACAAAAAACGATAAAAAACGTGTTTTTTTAATAAAAAAGTACATAAGGTAAAAAATTAGTTATTAAAAGTAACGTGTTGGTTGGCGGAATAAATAAAAAATATTAAAAGAAATTCATCCAAAACAAGAATAAAGTACTGCAATTAATGTCAGGACTTAAAACATGAACTATCGTTCAAAATCTCATAGAAATATAGCAAAGTAATTATCAAAGTTTTATTTAAATTGGGGAAAGATTTTGATTTAGTACCAACTGAATTATAGTAGTAAACATTCGTCTGCAAAAACTTTCAATAAGCAGTTAGTTAAGGTTCAACCAATACCATATAAAATAATTGCAAATCTTCAGTATATACCGATAATCAGGTATATAGGGTGGCGGCCACAAATGCCTTCTCACAAGACGTGTCCTTGTTCGCCTAAACCTCACCACTAGTTACAAAACCCTACACTCCATAAAATCATGTTAAAATGTAGATTGAGGTACTTTGTGGATCATCTTCCTCCTACCCAATGTTTTTGATATTCTAGACTTTATAGAAGTCCAAAACCCTAGTGGAGCTGATACCGAAGGTGTTATAAATATATTTATGTAATCTAGATGGTGTGGTTTGGTGGTATTTCCCCTGGGCATAGCGCTATCTTATAGCAGAGTTACAAAGTTTATAGAGAAGATATTCGACATTTAGACCTCCGAATCTGCATATCCTAATGCATATCATAATGTATTTAGTAATAATTCACCTGGAACACTACTAAATTATTTCTTATTCGGTTTTAAAAATGTTATGAGCATCGTGTTGAATTAATTGCAATTGTCTCCATACCAGATTTGTAATCATAATTAGATCTTGTATGTGGTATGTACAATTCAAGGTACTTGAATTTACATCTAAATTGCAATGATAGTACTGATGTGAGTACTCTGTTAACATTTTCTATTTAAAGTAGTTAACGCCTTCACAAAAACTGGTACGAAAAATTAATTATATCTTAACAGCGGGCTGTACTAGCAAACATATTTATTTTAGTGTTATGAGAACAATGTTAAACTTCAATATCATTTAGGACCTTAAATTGTACGTATAGAATTATGAGAGATATCTCGTAATGAAAATTGAATTAATACGCATAAAAAAGCATCGTATTATATTCATCGATATTTTTATACGCTTTTTTAGAAAGAAGTCTCAAAATTCGTTGTACTGTATGGTTTAGATACTCAAACTGAATATACTTTACGAGAAAGATAAGAAAGTGTTTGGATGTGTAATAATTATCTTTGAAATGAGATCCAAAATACAATTCTACCAGTATACTAAGTGTACAGTGAAGTTGTTATGGAACAAAACCGAAGCAATTTTCATTACGACCAGCTTTTAAGTTAAAATTTACATAAATGGATTAAAACAATAAAACATATTTAAAAGGTTTGACAAAAGGAAACGAGGACAAGAGCTTAAAACAAGCGATGGCCTCAAGTAGATTGCAACAGCAGTTGACATGTGTCAAATCCACTAGATTGTATTTTCCGTATATTTCCTCTTTGGTCTAGACGCTTCTGACAGTTAGGGTTCCACAGTATAATTGATTTCGGCTTCCCACACACAGGGGCGAATACTGAAAATATTTTGTGGAGGCTGGCTACCGAAGGGTCTGGGATTTTGGAACATACTGCAGCTCAACAAGAGTACTAAATAACAGATTTGGAATTTACGTGCAAATTTGTGAACTTTAAGTCAAAAAGTTTTGAGCGCTTCAAGAGCAACAACAACAACAAAGTGACTACATATGAAAGAAAAACAGGTATATTAGGTGTAGGTATATTATTGAATCTGCCGTTTTGAAACTAAAAAAAATTAAATATTCTTACAAAAAATCTTTAAAGTAATGTACTATTGTACATTACTTTAAAAATTTAGAGTAACTAGACTAACTAGTTTTAGTAAATGTAGTTTAAAATCTTTACTTTGAATCTACATTGAGTGATAAGTACGTAAGTACTCTGAACCGTACAGTACGCTCTAGAACGTCTGTCGTAGTCAATATGTTAAAGTGCTAAATCTTTTAAATTTGGGTTCAAAATATTCATGTTTACATTTAAATATTTTAGTTTCAAACATGGAAATCTCATTTTTTGGAAAACTTTGAAAAGTTCATGAACTAAAATTAATTTATACACTGATGTTGGAGTCGATTTAGCGAAAAAACATTATAAAAAAGCATGTGAAGTAGTTAGTTTAGCCCTTAGATATTTCTAACTTCTGGAATGAAACATATTTTAACGGGAACACAGCTGTATTCATGGTTTAATAATTACAACGTAAAGTACAAAAGATTATAAATGGATAATATTACAAGTATGAACTGTCAATGGAACTAAAGCTAATTATTTCACTATCATACAGTAATAAACCAGTGTTTTTTATTCCTTTTATTTTACTGGTACAGGCAAACTCTATGATTTTTGTTTAGCATATACATATTGAAAGTTTTAAACTTCTACATAGATGTCACTTGAAAGAGGTATAAATCTGCAATTATATTAGGCCCCAGAATGATCCGAAACAGAATTATATTTGCGAATCAGAGAAATATTCGAGATCAATAATTTGTTTTTTGACGTTTGTTTTTATAAATATAACTTTTAAAATCATGAAGAACAATACGTAAAGTGAAGTGTGCTTTAAAAGTTAAGTAAGTTAATTGGTTCTCGAGAACAATGTGACGTGCTGTCAAAGTAGTTAACACGAAGGAAGAGCAGGTAACAATCTAAAAATTTATAATCATCCACTTGTAAAGGTAGTTTTGTAAGTAACCAAAGTAAATTATTTTAACCAAAGTCTTAGGTAGGGTAACAAGGTAAACTCGACCATGGCACCGGAAATGTAATTGATTCGAACCATGAGACTGGATTATTGTTTTTAAGTCGCCAATGATTAACTTCGTGAAGCATGTTACGGGAAGAATGAGTAAACTCCTAGTTTGTAGTAAATTACCCTAGTATTGTGGTATATCTTATTGTTGACCGGAATAAAAATTTGTTTTTTTATTTATTTAATAGTAATGAAATGGTTTTTATTTGTAAATTATACGTACTATAAGCCAAACGAAACATCATAAAGTAAAGCTCTAACAAGCTAAATGTTTAAAATTATGAACGAATAAAGACTAGCATCAAGTCTTTTATCAGCACGTGGATACCCATAGAGCTGGGATCATTTACTAGAAGAAACGTATTATCAAAGCCACCAGTACGAGAATTGGTTCTTAATTAATTAGTTAGTACTAGAATAACAGTGTACAACATATAAAAACCAGCTTGTCTCAAAGCGTTGTACTCTCTGAACATATAGATGTTTAGAGAGTAAGTTCAACTCCACAAAGAAAATCAGAAAGTCACTCAGAGAATAAAAGTCTCTAGTAGTGTGAACCACACTAAAAAAGTCTCTAATTCAATCCAACCACACTCTCTAGTGACGATGTAATATATAGATATGGCAGTGTATTTTAGAATTCCCAGTAAAATGTCATACATTAAAAATATAAAACTGTATCTGGTATGATAACAGCTGGGATTACGTAAATAATTATTTAATTTCCCTGGTGGAAACAATCCATTAATGCAATTTAATAATTTAAATTACACTCTGTCAAACTCAAAGGTAAATATAAAATAAATAATTATATGAGTGTTCTTATGGTTACCACATTGCATTATTTAATGATTTGTATTTATTGTTTTGTATTTATTTCTATTTAAGTTTTCAAATATTTTTGTTGTGTTTTTTTATTTGTAAATATTTCAACTGTAATGAATGTGTCGCTGATTATAATAATACATATTTGATTTAATTATATGAAGTTGTAAAGTAACTGAATTAGTTACTTAGTTTTAAACTGAAATATAATTTAATCGCGGATTAGAAAAATAGATGATTTTCGAGTGTTTACTGAAAATTGTGACATTTTAATTTGGATGAACCGCAAAACTAGACCAAATAAAGGTAGTACAAGTGACGGACTATATTATAAAATTAAGTCGTGTCGCTCCTATTTTTTGGGACGAATCCCTAAAAGTAGCGATAATGTTAAATATTCCCATATAAAATAACATGTCTGAATAACCACACAACTACGAAATTTAAAAATTAAATTAAAGAGCAGTTAGTAAGTTTATTTATTTTAAAATTTACAAATAAATATTAAATAAATATACAATAAATAAAATAAAAAACTAGTTAAGGTATTGATAAACGCTTAAAAGTATAAATGAAACAATAGATAATGGTTTATATCTTTATATCAATTGACAGAAGGTATTGATATATGTAGCGTATATCAATAATAAATATAATGAGAAATGCTTTATGAAATGAGAAGTAGAGCACTAAATAAGAACAACTCAGGTTTTATATCTCTAATTACCTAAATAGGAATATATCAAACCAAAATATTAAAACTGTTATTTTCTGTCTCGTAGGTAGTTTAAACTAATTGTAAAAAATCAGTTTTATTTTCATTTTATTTTTTACTGCTACTTACATTGACTTGTTAACTGACTCGAAATTCCTATTCCGCCTGTTTTTTTCGTGAAACTCACGATATAAAGATATTTTTAGTATAATCAGAGAACCGTTTTCAAATGTTTAATTAGCAAGGACATTGATGTGTGTGATGTGTGTTATGTCAAAGATTCCTGAAATGTGATATAAATTCAATTACTTCAGGAGACCGATTACTAGTTTGTGGATATCTAATGAGATCAGCCACGTTATGCTGAATTTGTTTTAAATTTAATGCATAAATTAAATGAGTGTAAACCTCGATGATATCAACGCTGCAGATCGTAACTACGTAGACGTTCTTTGTTTCTTTTTTTCTTTTCTATTGGTTCTACCAATCCTCTCTTCCTTTGTTGTACCTTCTTTTGTTTTAAAAACAACTTCATGTTTACGAGAATTAAGATTGCTTTTACCTTTCTCTTGCACATTATTAAATACAAAATATTTCTCTTTAGTGTTTCTGAGACATAAGAAAAAAGCAATCAATAATCTAGGCCCAAACTGATTTTTAAATAGGATACATGAATACATTATAACTGGCTGAACGTTAGCGAAGCATGTCACTCGGAGAGCTGAAGAAATTGTATTTCTGTATGTCTGCCCAGGCATATCTTAAGAACGAAACCGTTATGATGACCACTAGAAAAGTATAGCGGGTACAACGGTTACCGCAAGATAACCAGACAACCACGCAACGTCGAGCGTGGTTGCTGCTTGGATAGGTGACCCCGCAAAGCGATCCTGTCCTTGCAAGCAGCCCGCCTACCCGGACATTGCAGGTGGTTCGGAAAGCCGTTGGACCCCAGGTTAAGTGTTAGAGATTGTTTCTTAGCCTTAATGATCACTGACTTCCAAATATGTAAGTAATAAATGTGTATACCTTTTCATTATTGTCGTTAATATTAGTATCTATAATTTTATCAGTATAATCTTCACTGCAACCATGAATTTCCGAAATAATTACCTAATTTTTAATGTCATTATATTCTAAAAATGAATTGATGGGATTATAATAACTGAATAAGAAATAAAATAATTCTAGCATAAAATCTTGATACATATCTTGTAATCACAGCATCTGTTGTTGTTTCATATCTTGTTGTACTTATGTTAGTATTGTTTGACACTGTTAAATTTAATTTTTCTTTTAAAAAGTCAGTTAATGGTTTTGACGTTTTTAGAGCAAAATTTGATTCAAAACTGTCTTAATTTAATAAATTTTTCAAGTGAATGTAAAGTAAGATCCAATGTAGTTGAACAAAAGTTATAATTATAATGAACAGAAAGACTAATTTCTTTCCAGTATTAAATTACATTACGGCTTTCTAAGCAGGAAAACTTTTAACTAATTTAATTTAAATCTTTTTAAATCCCGTCCACAAAACTAGTAATGAACTGGAATAGGAATTAATATTAACTGTTCTTAAATCCAATTTAGAATGTGATGAGCTTTAATTACTCCTATTAAATGGTGCAGTAGCTTAATCAATTTTACAATGGATTCATTAATAAATAAATTAGTAGTTCGTAGATTTATTCAAACCAGTATTACCGTATATTTTAATCTCTTTGCAAAGATTGTTTGACGTTGGAAGTTTTTTAGTGTGTTAAAGTTAACATAGTTAATAATAGCAGAGTATGAATTGATTTTGTAAATTTTAACAGTTCTTAATATGGAGTTTAAGTAACCGAACCTGTAAAAAACTATTCCAAGTAAAGTCTGCAGAAGCAGGGATAGATTCAGACGAGGCAATATTTCAGACACATTTTACGTGAATAATAGTATGATTAAACTGATCAAACAGTTTGAAAGCAAATAATTAGCAAAATAAATAAGCAAAAAAGTAAATAAACACTACTAGATTAGATAAGCTATTAGTTATTTTCACTGTCATACAAAATTGTATTATGATATAGTGGTATATATTGCCTTTTTATCTCTTCTAATATATTTTTCATTAACGTCAACTTTTGTTAGTTCAGATCACATGTTTAAACATTCAATTACACTTATACAATTAAATGTATATAGCGGTCTGATTAAGTTTTAGTAAAGCTGTCAGTATATTTTGAAAACATGAGGAAAACATACATCCATAGCCCGCCAAAAGAAATAGTCACTTCTTTGTATCACTAGATCTGACTAGCACGCCTGAATAGCCACTTGACGGAGAGAAGTACCCTGACTTCAAAATGGCCGCGATAATGCCGCTCCTAGCGGCTACAGAGCGAACAAGCGTGACGCAACGTTCCTCGATGCGAAGCGAAAGTTTTTCCCGTGGAAAAATATACATCCATAGCCCGCCAAAATAAGTAGTCACTTCAAAAGTTTACACATTGTAAAGATTAATACTTGAAATAAGCACATAAATATTATGAACTAAAGAAATGCTAATCCCACTTCAGTTCACTGTTTATCATAATTCCGTTTCGGCGCAGAATGTTTCTTGTTGTTCTTGTATATAGTACAAAAATCAATAATGATAATATAAATATTGTAATATGATACATAAAAACACTCACTCATATACATATTTTTAATTGCTTTCAATTTCGATAGTTTTTATTTCTTCTGAATGTTCATAAAATTGTTAAAAATATATGTAAATCTGAGATAAGTTTTTTTGTTAATGCATTGTATTGTGGAAAGATTTGTCTGCGATATTCTAAAGTAATATAACTCTAAATCGTATTGAATCTAAAAACGTGATGAGTCCAAAAAATTGTAATATTTGTGATTCAAGCAATATACAAAACAAGAAAGACCTCATAAGAGTAGAGATAATTTGGATTTTAAACAAACAGGTTAGCTATAAGTCAATATTTCAAATTATGACAGAATTCATTCATGCAACAAATATCATAATGATGAACAGGAAATGTTCTCCGTTATTTGGAAATTATTGTGAAGAAACAGGGAAGTTAATCTTTTAAAATTATTTTACCTTCTATGAAACGACACTAACCTATTAACTAAAAAATGGGCAGGTCTAAAGTACGTTTGAATAATTGAAATAACTGTTAATAAGTACTTTTAAATATTTTTCAATTAAGAAAAAGGCTTCCCTGGTTTGGAGGCGTATACATACATGTATATTATGTAGGTATAAAAGAGATATATCTGAGAAGATTTAAAGGAAACTTCATTTCTATTTACATAAGAATGAGTTCTACGCACCACGCATATCCAAGGCTGAGCTTCATTGATGACGTCATTCAGTAGGCTGATACAATTTCCTTTTGTTTGCGGGGTCGGTTGGAGAGGGGTGTAAGAATTTATTTTCTGTATAATTGCATTCCCCTTTTTTTTGTAAGACTTCTAGAGAATGAAATGAGCTACAATTTGAAATATCGAATGTAACTTCAGAGAATTTTGATGCGTGGTATCTTTTGTGGCGTACCTCTACCTTGAACATCATATCCACTACAAAATGTGTCAGATGACCGTTTAGCGAATTCTTTCCTACCAGTTGATGTCAAAAGCGGACTTCTGATTTTGTGTAACCGTCTGTATGCACGACTGCTTTTCAATAAGTTAACTTAGAGCGTTTAAATGTGATGTGAAACTCTGCCTCTAAATCGAAGTAGTAACTAAGATCCATTGGGAGTCGATCTCCGGACCCGGTCGAATGGGTAGAGAACAAATCCTGATATTTCCCGTGGGGCGAACGTGAAGTGTAAACTTATTTAAAGTATAGTATGCGTTTAACCTTACTAATTGAAGCATTTGTAATTATTAGGCTGCCTTCTTAGAATAATAACAATTTATAACAATTGTTTTATAATTTCTAATACAATTGTTCCTAAATGTGCTGTTGCACGCATACACAAAATAAATTGATCATTTCGTATTGTTCATGTATTTTCTGTAATTTTATTTTACATTTTTCCTAAAGAATTTGGATTGTTTTTAATCATGTGCTTGTTTTACCTATGTAAATTGGTGGTGAGCATTTAATTAGTTAAATAAAAAGTCCAATAAACGTTTCCTCAGCATCTTGTTCTAAATATGCAAAATAAATTTTGAAATGCCGCTTATAGCTAACTGCAATTCGTCCAGGCTTGTATACGGTACAAAAAATGTGAAATTTTAGTATATATTGGAAGTTTAAGGAAGCCGATTGCATTTTCACGGTACAATTTATATGTTCTATATCACCATCTTCTTATATTTACTTTTGTCACGAACAGATGGTGTGTTTCAGGTATTCATTTGTGAATACTCTTAAGTTTGAATGATATAGCTTATGACGATTGTGGGATAGGATTTTGTAAACTGAATCAATTAGATGTTGTTTGGTTAAAACTATATGAGAAAAGGACGCTTTATTGCGATTGATTGGAAAATATTCAAAATATCTTCTACGAAACGTGTTCAGGTATATTATATTTATGTATGGTGAAGCAAGTGCAGCTCTAAGAGGAATGTTTTTATTTATAGATAGACCATTCAAATTAAACAATAAGTAGTAAGTGATGACGTTTTAAGCAACAAGAAGTGTTGTTCTGAATGATGCAGTGTTTTGTAAGTTGTATATTGAGCCGTTTAAAAGTCCTCTATCAAATATTAAGTTACATTTGGTTAGTATTGAAACTCAAACTCTTAAATTAATGTTTTATTTTTAACAAGTGTTTATGTATTCTATTGGTTGCAAACTCAACAAATATAAAAACTTTCTTAACCCTAAATCCGTCTTCATATCTTGACATAAGTAGAAGTTTGAAAAAGTTGTAAGGGAAGTGGTGGGAAAGAATGCAGATAAGGCCCACGTACAAAGTGGACCTACTTGTTCTTGTTGTTGTAGCCTCTTCGGAAATACTTTAAGAGTAAACAAAGTTTTTTGAATGACTCAATTTATGTTTCATTTTTATTCTTCAAAACTGAATTTGAACAGCACTGTTAAGTTTTGTCGATAAGAAACTTTCTAAATCTATCTTAATATATAAGTAAAATGTGTATTAATAGAAATCAAGGTTAAGGAGAATTAGAATTTGTAATGCTACAAATAAAAACATGACGTTTCGAAGACATATCTGATCCTTCCTTCAGTTGATTGATTCTAGAGTATAAGGTTAATTGAAAGTAGCAGAAATGTTATGCAAGGATGCATAGTAGGTAGTCTTATCGATCCTTGATACGATGTTCTGACTCAACATGTCGGCATATACAGGGTGTAACTGAAATACACCGACAAACTTCAGGAGGTTGTTCCTGAGGTCAAAACGAACCAAAAAGTTCCTATAAATGTATGTCCTAAAATGCATCGTTTTCTTTCTGTCTGTCTGTGTTGTGTTTATTACATTAAATTTTTTTTTCTAAACAACCATTAAAGGTACAAAGTTAAACTTTGCAACATATGCTAATCTAGTAAAGATTGTCAATTAAAAAAAATTGAAAATTTTTTACTCAACAAAATTCAAAATGGCGGCTAGTTAAAATCTTTGATGGTGAATTTCTCAAAAACTACTTCCTGTATAAAAAATTTACTAGAATATAAAAAAATATATAAATTTATTTATAAAACGAGCGGTACCTCATTTTTTTGAAATCGCTCAAGGAAATAAAAAAGTTATGGCATTTTTCTTAACCCTAGTAACATATCACATTTACCAAGTTTTTTTCTTGTTTCAAAAAAATACAGTAGCCTACAATTGTTTAGAACATTTCAACAAAAATATCTCACATTAAACAAAAATATCTCACATTAAACAAAAATATCTCACATTAAACAAAAATATCTCACATTAAACAAAAGAGTTTTAAGCTGTCATTATTAAGAAATACGAATAACTTAACAGAGCAACATTTATTTCAAAATATTAGGGATCACTTTACAACAAATGTTCAATATGCCTTCCATTTGATGCGATGCATGCATTAACACGTCTGGTCATTGATTGCCGAGTTCTTTCAAGTATTCGTGGTGTATTCCTTATAGTGTTACAGGCTGCAGTGATACGCTGTAAAAGGTCATCCCTGGTATTAACTGGTCTTTCATAAACTAGAGTTTTCAAATGGCCCCAAAGGAAGAAATCGATTGGATTTAGATCTGGCGACCGAGGCGGCCATTATACAGGTCCCCCTCTGCCTATCCATCTTTCCCCATAAGTTTGGTCCAGAAATTGCCTGACATCTAGTCTGAAATGCGCGGGAGCTCCATCATGCATGAACCAACAGTGCTTCTCTCATACCCAAGGGAACATCATCTAAAATTTCAGGCAATTCGTGTTGTAAGAAATGTCTGTAGTTTTCACCATTTATTATGTCAGGTAATACAAAAGGACCTAATAAACAGTCCTCCAATGATGCCTGCCCAAACATTTATTTTAAACTGCTGTTGATGTCTCCCTTCATGAATGGCTTGTGGGTTTTTCATCAGCCCATTGATGCATATTGTGGTAGTTGGTTATTCCATCTCTATTAAAACAAGCTTCTTCTGTATACACAACTAATGATGTAAAACCAGGGTTGTTAGCTTGCTGATAAAACCATTGGCAAAACTGTAAACGTAATGGAAAGTCAGCTGGACCAAGGGCTTGTACACGCTGATAATGGTACGGATATAACATCTGCTCATGTAGAACTCGCCATTCTGTCATGTGGTCTACGTTGAGTATTGCTCCTAACTGCCTAGTACTTACGGCCTGGATCTTCCTCTACTCGCTGTAAGATGTTTTCTTCCAAATCAGGAGTTCTACGCTGTCTCTGTACACCTCGGTCTGCAGTAGAAGGTAAAAAAGTGCCAGTCTCATGAAGTCGGTTGAAAACAGCAGCAAATGTTTGGAATGAGTAGGTTGTTGTCGATTTGGAAATGATTCGTAATACAGGCGGGATGCTAGGCGACTATTACCGTTAGCTTTTCCATACATAAATATCATGTCAGCTTGATGGCTAAATGGGTAACCTGCCATCTTTAAAGAATAAGAGCACTATCGACTAATAATGTTTCTACAAGTGAAAGTAACAGATCATATCTTGTTCAAAAATAAACAAGGAAATGACTTACTTATCTGAATTCATTGTTGTTCTAATCAGCTGTGTCTCAACATGAAAACATATTCAGCTGTTTAAACCATGAAAGTTGAGTCATGTAGATTGCTTGTTACAATGTCGTTTTTTTTTAAAATTTAATACTAATTATCATGTTTTAAAGTTTTTTTAACCCAAAATATCGTTTTGTTTTTATACTGCCTAAATACTTACATTAACTTTTGAAACAAGAAAAAAAAAACTTGTAAATGTGATATGTTTACTAGGTTAAGAAAAATGCCATAACTTTTTTTATTTCTTGAGCGATTTTCAAAAATGAGGTACCGTTCGTTTTATAAATAAATTTATATTTTTTTATATTCTAGTAAATTTTTTATACAAGAAGTAGTTTTTGAGAAATTCACCATCAAAGATTTTAACTAGCCGCCATTTTGAATTTTGTTGAGTAAAAATTTTCAATTTTTTTTTTTAATTGAAAATCTTTACTAGATTAGCATATGTTGCAAAGTTTAACTTTGTACCTTTAATGGTTGTTTAGAAAAAAAAATTTAATGTAATAAACACAAACAGACGGACAGAACGGAAAACGATGCATTTTAGGACATACATTTATAGGAACTTTTTTGGTTCGTTTTTGACTTCAGGAACAACCTCCTGAAGTTTGTCGGTGTATTTCAGTTACACTCTGTATAACTTAGTGACAAACAAAACACCATATTGCATGGGTAGGGATGAGGAACTGAAGCGGGTCGAAGGGAAAATAGGAACAACCATCTTTTTCGTCTTAACTGGAATGCATTTATCAGACAGTCGTAAACTCCAAGTATCACTGATCAGTTTCCAAAAAGAACTCCACTAAATTGATCTTCCACATAGATTTTCCACTCTATTTTATATTTTTACTCTACGAATAAAAATTTTATATTTTAAAATATTATATGATCTGAATGTTGAGTTTAGCTCCAGTTCACCTTCTTTTTTATTGGAGCGTCTGGTATCTGACGCTGTATCAGACTTGACTACTGGAAACTGGAGTAATGTTCGTCTGAAGAGATCAATGAAAGTCGGCGACGAAGAACTCAAAACGGACCTTTGCATAGTTTCGACATGAGAAAACCCTATAAATAGGTGAAGTAGCAGTCGCATTGTCTCATTAAAATTGAGTACATTCACTATCATAAAACTCTTTTAAAACTTTTTTTATATAGAATTTTTCATGCAAAAGTTCCAGTCTTTTTGTCTTTGTTTTCCAGATATCGTATGAACGGATAGGCAGGCATACAGTGAAGATAGAAATAAAATTTTCCAGCCTAACGAATGATAGTTTTCACTAAAGCTCAGGCAATTGTGTATAAGCCATGATTTTATAGCGTTAAAGTTATCTTCGTGGAAATATTACACAAATATACCGAACCTAAATACTTTTGAGTTAAGGCCCTTGGGTACTTTTTGATCCTACTGTTAACTCATTGTCGTTTGAGAAACATAGGTGTTATAATGATGTATGTAAAGATTGCCCAATTCATATAACTTTTTCAGGTATTTTACTTATTTATTTTTTAATGTTGTTAGTAAAGATTATCTGACAACGGAGTTTGAGAGAGTGGATGGACTGCATATTTTTGTAGAAAGTCTCTTTAGTTTATATTTAAAATATTTTTTATCAATATGTGACATGTCACATAGTATACCACTCATTTAATTTCTTTATAGAACGTTGCAGTAAAGGTTTTGACTTGATACACTTTGTACTTCATACCTTTTAATTTTTGTGTATCTTATATTTATTGATTTTATATCCCACATATGTATTCTCTACTAGTCAAGCCCGTTTTAAAATCCTTCAAGATTTTGCTTTATTCCTTGTTTTTGTAGGCTTTTTAGTATTCTAACCGGACTGCACTGTCATGGTATATTACAGCCTTAGGATGTTAATTTGATCATATTTTACTTACGTATGACAATAAGACTATACATTCTACATTACATTAATTATTTTAAGTAATTATTTCCTCAGAGCAAATCTTAATGCCATTAAAGAGTACCACATACAATTTTTAAGTATGTACTTATAAATTGCACTGCAAATTTAATTTCAAATTTGTTAGACTCTGTTTACTTTATGATCAGTAAAATGTTTTAAAAATAATTCTAAAAAGGAGTATTTATTTTTAGTGAAAATTCATATACGGTTTAAAATATAACTAAAACTACATAGCTACATAGGTTACGAGTATTTTTTCACAGCATACAAAACCCATTATGGAGCCACGAGATATGATACGATGCGTATAATTGATTAGATTTTATAATCGAAATTTCAGCTCCGGTTATCTGAAACTATTGAGCGTAATAATCGAATACTTTTATCACGCGGTGATGTAACGAATGAATTGTAAAATTTGTAATTGAGTTAAAAAAAACAGAACCAATAATTTATCTATCCCTAGTTCTTTGCCATGATTGATTTCTGGGATTTACATAAAAATTATGTCATTTTACGTTAGTTCAAAACAAATGTAAAATGCGTATAGTGTATATATGTAAGTGTATACCAAAAGCTTAAAATAAACGCTATGATCACTGAGGAAATCATGTTTATAACTAAATTTAACTTAGTGTTACTACAGACACAGCTTAGAGTATAAAATCACTAGAAATGATACGAACATAAGAATTTATACTCCAAATAAAGTGTTCCATTATATTTTTAGCTATCTTAATGTACATGTTTAACAAATATTTACGAAACTAAAAGTATGCAAAATAATTAATAGTAGCAAAGCATCAAGGATGTTTGATTAAAAAAATAATCTTCTAAAATAGTTAATATCAGACTTTTTATTCAGTTCTTTTTTCTGTGGTCAGCATAATAAACATTCATTGCATCTCACAGTAAGCATATTAACTTAACAAAACATTTAGTACTATTCATAAATATGTTAACAATGTTTCAAAATAGTAGACTGTGTTATTGTGATGTATATAAACTCTAAATAGGTTATTCAAAATATCAGAAAATAAGTCTGTGTTTTAAATTATTTTAAGTAAATATACTTGATTATTTCAACGAATAAAAAAAATATTCGAAAGGATTCGATTATTTTGAGTGAATAAAAAAAAATAAAAAACTTTAAAATAATGAATAATTAATTATTTACCTTTAGTTATGTCATGAATAGCGGAAATGTAAATTTAATCATATAATAAAAGTTATAATTTGTTAATAATAACTGTTGTAACTTACTTTAATTATTGGATGCAGGAATATACCTTTCTTTATTTTCAATAAATTTGCTGATTCAAGGTGATTCATTCTTTAATGTTCGCCATGGATATTAATTGAGATGAAATAACGCATAATAATATGTACAAAGATAAATGGTTAAAAGGTTGAACAGGCAGCAATTCAATCTGTAATGAACACACAACGTCCTCTATTCAAATAAAATAATTTTATTTTGTGATTAATATCCAGGAATGTAATTATACACTGATTATCAGTGTAACATGAACATGAATCGGTTTTAATCATGTTATTTATAATTTTGTTATCATGTAATATTAAAATATTTTCAAGGAGCTATTAATGAGTCTTTTACCTCTTTAATTAAATATTAATCAGAAATATCATATTCGATGTTATGGGTAAATTGCTGTACCTCGGAACACTTTGATCAATACTATTGTGTCATGGCTACAATATTTTATTGGAATCTAATAACTTTGTTTGATCAGTCAGGTCTTTGAACATCTAATGCATTTTATTTTTTACAGAATCAACTACAGCTTTTATTTTATAGAAAAGAATAAAATCTCTTGCAATATCCTTTGCAATAGAACGTTCTTATACCTTTGGTTAGGTTTACTGTATATTGGGATTTTTAAATAATTTCTGTAACACTGTAAAAATAATACAAGTATTTAATATAAATCAGCACGAATTCATGTATTTCAATAAAGATAGAAGGTGCTTTTTTTAATGAACGTGTTAAGTACATAGGAATAACTGCGTTACTGAAACTATGGAACTAGATCAACTAAGTTTAATAAAAGTTAACTTTTTTAAAAACAAATGCCGTTATATATCCATATTTATGAACCAAAAACTGTAGAATGTATTTTGAATTGAAGTCAATTGAAGATATTTTTAATGTTGATGATTTTATCCAACAGGTCCAGTTTCAAAAAAAATTATTATTTGCAAACCAAATACTGTAAAAAACCAAATGCAGAATCTGGATGGGCTTTAAAAGATGAGTATAAACTACTTTAAAATTAAACAAACATGATGACGGATCATATATTGAGTTACAAAAAAGATTCAATTTAAAAAGCATGTGTTTGTTTTCAAAATAAGATAATTACTATTTATATTTATGCAATTAGTGTGCTGTTGAAAGACCAAAAGCCATCCAGAAAGAGTTAAACAATACAAAACTATTTAGGAAATAATGTTCTCAGAGATTTTGGTAATGTTTTACTAAATTATGTAAAATAAATATAGACATAAGAAAATGTCCAAAAATATTCATAGTTTTGATGAGGCCCTTAAATTTTATTCCAAAAGCGTGAAATCTATGACGCTGAATAAAATATTGATTTTCTGTATACAGATAAAGAATATAAATCTCACATCTCGTAACATATTGAAATAAACATGTATTTTCTCATTTTCCTCACAGTAATAAAACAAAACCAATACAAAAAAAAGTATGTAGAAGATGATTAAGTCATTTTTAAAAGTTGGAGGAGTTATCCCATCATTTATTTATAACTCTGTGCAAAACAAAGGGTTGTATACTAATCGTGGCATAGGCAGGTCAAACTAGGAGGTTTTAAACCACTGTAAGAAAATTTCTCGTCCATAACAAAATAACATAATTCTAAAACTAGTTAACCTATTAATAACGCTGAAGAAGAAAAAAATAAAAAAAAAAATCAGACATTAGTTACATTTGATAAAATGGAGTAATTATATAGTGAAACAGGTTTAATATAAGAGATCATTGTCATTTAACTGGTACATTAAAAGAGGATTAGGTCACATAATATCTTGTAATTAAATGCTTAAAATTTCCTAAAAATTTTCATGTTTTTGTTACAATAATATGTGAATTAATTTGTACATAAAAGAATTGACAATAAAATATAGAAATATTGATCTAGTTGAAAACAATGTTGTGAAACGCATAAACTATTGTGTAAATTCAGGTTATTATTTTAAGTTCGAAGGTATGAAAACAAAAATTCACAAGGTGTGAACGTTTTCATTCACTTTCGTTTGAAATTAAAAATTTATTTAGTAATGAAGAGGAAATATTTAAAATTATTCAAGATAACGAAATATTTCCTTATGAGTGTATCGATTGTATTGAATAATTTATTATAATGAAGAATTAAAAGTGTTAGCTTTCTGTACATTTTTAGCACCCGAGAACTTTTACGAAAAGAGTTTCCAAAATTATTTCAGAAAGATGTTCAATTGCAGCAGTATATTTGAAAGTTGTAGGTCAATTTGTTTAACGAACTTTGTTCTTACGTACTTTTTAATAATTGTAATTTTTAATATATTTATTTATGGATAGCTGCCTTTGTCCCCCATACGATATATAGCCTATATATATATATAGCCTATATATATATATATATATATATATATATATATATATAATTTGTTTAAGTTGTTACAAATCAGATCCAGCACGTTAGTTAAATGCTGAACTTTTTTCTTGAGATGCAATGAGACGCAATCAACGAAAATTGAATTAAAATTCATTCATGTTTACATTATGTATTTAATGATTGTGAAATGGAACAGACATGGAATTAAAAGTATTCTCTACGTATCAAAAACTAAATAAAAAAAACAAATATAATATATATAAATAAATATATATATATATAATTTTCTATATATATATATATATACACACACACACAGGGTGATTGAAATGTCTTTTTTTGTTATTTTAGATATGTAAAATCTGTTTGCGGCACTCTTAGTAGCTACAAAGGGATACACTAATAATGATAGTTTTAAAATTTTTGACTCTCGTGGGTAAGAGGGGTGGGGGCAACTAAAATTTTTAAATAGAACTTATAATTGGTTAAGTTAACTTCGTTATAAAATAAAAAATACACTTAAAGAATTATTGAAATCGGACCACTCTAAAAGAAATGGCAGCCTCACACGTGTAATGTTGAAAAGTCAGTTTCACCTTCCCCTTAATTGGCTTACGATTTTAGATATATAAACCAAATATGTTACACAATTAATGATATTTTTAAAATTTTTAACCCTCATGGTAAAGGTGGTGGGGGGTAACTCAAAATTTTCAAATAGCACTTACAGTCTTGTAATATATAATTTTAAAGGTCTTGGTTAGTCAATACAAAATACACTTAAAGAATTGAAATACACGCTACATGAAATGACAGCTCTAAACTAACAATTTTGAAAATTAATATGCATCAATTGCATATCTTGCTGCAATCTTTCAGAATATGAAGTGAAAAGCTTCAAGTAAAGAACAATATTTGTTTAACCATAGAGGGAACCTTCTTGAGGAAGATAATTTTTCAACTAATTTTTTTGTTATACCTTTAACATTTAAAAAATTATTATTTAAAAATGAAATATAAAACTATTTAGTTAAATTTGTAATAAAATCAGATAGGAGTACTGGATACTGGATATTTGTAGTAAATATTAAATTAATTAAGAAATGATCACTTCCATACTTCAAATTAAGTGTTCAAATTGTGATTCGTGGACCACCATGCAGTAATACAGTCTTTGTTGGCATCGTTGGCATTTGGCACAAGTCACTTTTCCTCTTTATTGATGTGGAGGGAAGACGTTGTCACAAGGTTTTTGTACCCTTGCAATTTAAATTGCATAATTAATCTCACAAGATAAATTACTGCTTCTGTCGCAGAGTGAAATGGAGTAAAATAAAAAGCTGTAGTTTATAAAAAAGCAAAATTGTTGCCAAGATTTTGTTAATTTATTGTTATGCAATTTATTTAGGATGTTTGTAAATTTATCGATACTCTTCGATAAGTCTTAATAGCAAACAACGTTAAATAAAATAGTTGCTCAATACGATACAAGAGACTGTCGGTCTTTTTGTGTGTAAAAAAATAATAAAAACATTCAAACTTTGCAGAGGTTTGAGGCTAATTACTTAATATCTGGTTAAAAATAGTTAAAAAATATTATTTTAGGTTTTAAAATAGAAAACTTTTTTACCTTCAATAACTAAAAGTTAAGAGATTGTATGGAGTATTTATACGAATAGTTAAATATGGGTTATTTTAATATAAACATTGGAATATAAGTTTATTTTGTTAAAAAAATAACTACGGTGTTATGAAGGATTTACTAAGGACCATAACTCATTTATAATTAGTAATTCAGCCCGCAAAAATAATCTGATGATGGCTGTTAATTTTTAATCCTCTTCTACTCTTCTCGACCAACACTGTTGCCAGTTTTACGTGTAGGAAACATTACTAAACCGTCTCAGCATTATAAAGCAGCTGTGGTCAACAGTGATATGGCAACAACGCCCGAAATGTCATCGGGTCATTCTAAACTCACTATTGTCATCATGAACCATTGTCATTTGCTACAAATTTATTTTAACGCATTACAGGTTGGAATTCTTATATAGTTTTTATGCACCGGAACCAAATTGGATTTATTTAAATAGTATCAGTTGGTATTTAATAACACAAAACAAAAGAATAAGTTACATAACAATGGAGGCAACATAACTGATTGCTGGCTTCATAGCAATAAGCGTATTAAACAGAAATGGCAAATTTGAAATGAATATTGAAGAAGAGAATCCTAGGAATTCTCGTCATCGGCAATCAGCTGTTCCGTTAACTGAGAATAGTGCGTAGTGTTAGCAAATATTTAATTTGATACTCATGATATTAAATTAAATTCCATTACGATCTCTATCCCTATAATGAGCACATGCATCTGACTGGTATAAATAAGCAACTACGTATAACTCGTATAACAAAAACATGCATCTACATTAGTATACATGCCACTGATTTTACAAATAACTACGGTTAACCTTGTGCAATTTGATTACGCTACATACTCTTATGGTAAAATGTATTGGAATGCTTGGATTTAATGAAATTCTTAGACTAAAATATCGCAATTTCATTAAATAACTAACAGCTAGCAAGCAGTACAAGCTAGTAGTTACCAACTTGTAGTAAATATACTTCTACTTTACCAACTAATAGCCTGATATAAATGCTTTAAAGGATATTCCCACTTTAAAAACTAAAGTGCTTTCAAAAACTTTCTGCCCAGATAATAAAATATGTATGCTCAATAAATTGTAATTTTTAAGTGTTTTATTTTAATATTAAAATAAAAACTTTAAAAAACTGTAAAAATACTAAACATTTTTTTGCATGTTGGATATTTAATTACGATTTTGACTTCATTTTACTTTGAGAAGAATCTACGCTCTATAACTTCTCTTAGTTATATGTATTTATTTCTGGATCTCATGTTTAATTCCTACGCGCACAGATCGCGATGCAAAATGAAGAATTTGTGAAATTTATGGCGGTGAATTGGGCTTCACCAGCCATTAGTAAAGGTTCCGAGGTTGAGCGTTAGTGAAGCCTATTATTCAGGAGTATATTTTGCTATCTAAATGATCAGAAAGTTTGATGAAAGCTCGATGACGCTGTATATCCATGGGAATTGGTTGAGCGCTAGCGAAGTCTAACACTGAGTAGGATATATCTAGAACTAACTATGGCACAGAAGAGAAATTTGAATGAGTCTTCATTTCTACATTGGAAAAATACCATTGCCTCTGAAATAAATGTTCCTCGCCTGGTTGGGATGCTGTCTAGGATACCTACGCCAGTTGTTTCAAATATGAGCAGAAGACTGAGGGAACAGCGATCCTCCTGGCATGATCCTGGTAAGTTTTAGTTCTCCTTGGTGGTAGTTATGTTAGGCAGCTTTTAGTAAAGTCATGAACCATGTTATACCAGGCTGTCGTTGAAGTAGCTACCATTACTTCGAAGTTAAGCAAAGTCTGCTACATTACACATGCCTGTTGGATTCTTACTTTATTATAATGATGCAAATTAATTAAACAAAATTCTTATTGATAATGAATAAATTGAAATATGACGTGATTAAAGAGGAGGACTTTTAATATTTTTACTAATTGGAATTAAGGAAAAAGCTATTGCGTCAACATGAAACGTAGTGTTGGCCATACACCTGTACATTATAAACACTTTAATTTTCTTAGTAGCCAGAATAATGTTTAATAGGTTGCAATTTTTAGTTTTAAGTATTATTAACAAGCACTAACGCAGCGATCTTATTTACTCAAAAACTTTAAACAATATTATTCTTCAACCAAAATTTTAATGAGAAAATTCTCATATATATGCCTTTGCTTAGAAACTATTGTGTAGGAGTTCAATGTAACAATATAAATCATGTCACACTACGTAAAATACATCATTTAAAACATTGTGATATGAACGGACATGTGATGTGGAAGAGCGTCATAATAAAGAGCAGATACAGGGTAGGTGAAAGACAAAATATTTTCCATTTCCCTTGTAGGAAGTATTCCTGTATTCGTACTTGGAGGCTAAAGTTATCGCAGCCTCGATAGGAAACAGGAAAACAATAACCCTGCTGCGATCTAGCGGTCTGAGTGTGCGTCACTGATATTTACATAACCTTAATAGCAAGTTATATAGGGACACTTCCTGCACTCATGTTTACTGCTCTGTGACTTAAGCAGTACAAACTTAATTAAAATAATTATCATTTTATATTTTGACGTTTTATAAAGTTTACGTATTTGGAAATTGAGTACAAGTGAATGAAAAATTAAAAGTATAACCAACGTATTATATTATTTATTTACAGAAACTTCCCACTGTATAAGACTAAGAAAATATTGAATAAAACTGTAATTAATTAACTTCAAATTTAACTCAAATTTGGCAAAATAGATATTTCTTCTTTATGAATAAATAATTATACTTTTATTACCACGATAATACATTTTCATAAAATTCCTTATATACGTGATACACGAAGGATAAAAACCACCAATTTTTTTGGCTAAATTATTAGGAACATGCAAAATATCATTCTGTATACTTAATCCAAGTTCAGGAATTACAAACCTATGTAAACGAAAGTCAAAATTGAGAGTTGAAATTGATGTATGTTTTAAAAGAAATATTCGCACTTTGCCAGTCAAAATTTTGAAAAACCATGGAAAGGTATAGAATATTCACTTTCATAGGCCTATCAAACCTAAATCTAAACAGATAAGATTCCAGTGTTACTGAAAATACTATGGTTTGGACGCATAGTGAAGTTATAGTACACCAGTGTTGCTATTCATAATTATCACTAATTAAATAAATCAATTGATCTCCTTTATAAAGACACTGGAATTACCAAGAATGCTCCGAATACACCCAAACTATATTCATATTGTCCTTAAAACAAATACTTGGGAACATCAATGAAGAATATACAACTTATTATGATTATACAGTAGTCAGTACGATTGTAACGTGAAACGAAATAAATACTTAGAAATGCCAGATACAATCAATTATTAGTAACTAACATTAATAGAAGAAAGAAGAAGAAATATGGGAACAAAACATATAATGAGAGGAGCCATGACATGGCAACTATCTGTAGAGGTGATTTTTATATGTAAAGTGTTTGAAGCATTAGTAGAGAAACTTGTATTTCAAAAATAGATGTTGCATACGGCCATGTACAGCTGGAGGAATTTAGCTATGCTCGTAGGGCCCAAATACTACCCTATCAACAAATAAACGCTATCTGTGTGTCGGGTTGCGTTTACGTGCTAGCCGCTGAGATGAAGGCGCAACAATCTCTTTAACGGGTTTAAACTCACTATTTAAATTTGCAGATTAGTATTGACAAATACGTTTATTTTCAAAAACACGTTAAACAACACTATAACAACTGAATAACATGGATAAGTACTATTATTGCTATTATTTGGCATTCTCTTATTATTTAATTCCACCACAATCAGCACTGTCACAAAACAAACTGATTTTAGCGAGTGTGGTGGGTTATTTGGGCCAATACGATTCCTGAAAGGAGGGGTTTACCCATGAGTCACAGGAAATGTTTTCGGGACGCAGTGCATAATGCTACTCCGCCACCCCTCCCGCCTATCACCACACACTCAAGATCACACGCGCAGGTAAAAGTCCTGGAACTGTATAGTTGTTTCAATGAAATGTGAGATGAGGAAGTAAATAAATGTATCCAGTGCAGAAATGTGACTTTGAAATACTCTGAGATTGTTGTGTAATGGGTATTAAAACCACAGGTTATGGAAAATGTTTTAGGAGAGTCCAGAAGCTCTTTAATCCTTTCATGATTTTCCTGCTTGCCTGTGAATAACTTTTTAAAATTAAAAAAGGTACATTATGATTTAAGATATTACAAAGATTTAACTCTGTACTAAACTAATTAAACTCAAAATCCCAGGTTTTTATACAGTGCATCCACAGTTTCTCTTTCATGCATGCTGATTTTACTACTACGACACTGCTTATTATTATTTCCACGGCTCTTGTTAATATAGAAATTGATATTGCCAGTGTACAGAGGAGTAGGATTTATCAACAGGAAAATACGATAGTGCTATATTTCTTAAGCATATAATACACTCCTAAAGTATATACTTTTGTGTCGTAGAATAAATAAGCAGACATATGAGGTATTAAAATGGATGAAAGCGTTAGGGATAGACAAAACCAGAATATATTCTTTAGTAAGCATAGTGCGAGTAAATAGAGAGTTTAAACAAAGGACATGGAAAACTGTATGGGTAGATCAGGTGGTAATATATAATGTGAGGAAAGGTTTAATACTTTATACGCAATTGTGTCTAGCCACACACACACACACACACACACACACACACACACACACACACACACACGCGCGCGCGCTCGTTTCATAAAATACAATTTTGAAAACCATTATGGATACGGCATGTTGAAATTTACACTTTAACTGTCAACCACAATTACTATCAATTTTCCCACATAATATCTCAAAGCTTCCAAAATGTAAAGTCGGGTATTTGAGGGAAAATTACAGATTAGTAAACTGTACTATTCAAATAGTGGTTATAATCGTTATTGAAACTTACTAAAATGTAAGTTATTTACTTTAACTTTACTGTTCTGACACTAATTACAAAAAATATGTGACATCGTTAGATTAGATACTGTGTAGTTCGTTTTTGACGATGGAAGGATTTTGAAGGAAACAGGATTTTTCTGTACATTTCCAAAATGTCCAGTGACAAAAAATCTGTAACTCGCTGATTTACTGACGTTACTAATTTTTTTATGTCACTGAAAAAAATGTCCTGAATATCCTGTTTACTTTACATAGATTAGAGATTACGACATTAGAATAGTCTTTGTTTTAACATTTGAAGCAAGTTATTATTAGTTAACTACGATTTTAAAATACTAAGTGGTAGCCAAACATATTAAATATGTGTATATTTTAATCTAAACTTTAAAAAATCTTTAAGTCCAATTTGAAGTTTTGGAATCTTAAGCTTAAGATTGTATTCTATCTTTATAACGAAATATATATTAATAAATAAAGGGAAATAAACTCATGCCAAAAATTATATTTAATTTAATAACGAAGCATCGTATACACTACTTTGTTTTTTTTAAGAAAGTTAGTGCCTAAGCTCTGTGGTAGTGGGAAATTGCTGAAACGCGAGTGCTTTAAATTTCAATAAAATGAAAAACTAACATTTAGACATTTTATCTAAAAGTGTAATTTGTGTATTAAAAGTACGAATTTAGGGGGGACGATTGTTATACAACTAATGTTTCAGTATTTGTACTTTTTTATATAATTGTACTGCACTTTGTAATAACGTAAAAAGTATTTTTGTAACAGAATATTTATATTGTAAAACAAATGCACGTACTTATTCGGATGATTTTTGGAGAAAATATATGTACGGGAATGGAACTGAAAGTGTGAAATGAGAAGAATGAACATTTTAGAGTTGAATTAGGTCAACGCTACACTTTAATGGTAAATGCAAAATCTAATTGACTAAATAAAGTTAACATCAATTACATAGATTATTTGTTACTAATAAATGTAGAACTAATAATCTATATTATGTTAGATTTTCTACAGAAAATTAGTTAAATAATGTATTCTTATAATTTTTATGGTAATACATTTCTAAAGATTGCTAATAAAAAATAAGAGACATTGCATCTAAAACATCGTAATGAAATAAATTGTGAAAATTGAGGATGTGCCACCTACATTACGCTATGTTTTTTTGGAGTCTATACATCTCTGATGTCGAAAAGATGTTAAGAGTTAATTTTGAGCTTCTCCACCGCCGAATATTTTTGGATCTCTTCAGAAGAACATGATTTCAGATTTCAGGAGTCAAGTTTGTGATAGCGTCAGGTTCTAGCCGCTGTACTAAGGGCAAGATGAACTGGAGGTAAACTCAACATTTACATTCGAAATTCGAATGTACTTGTCATATACGCGTAAATGTATCAAATAACCTCGTCTGTGTAATAAATTATATTCTGGAAAACAGTAAATTATAACTGATGAACAGCTTATATATAACTGTCCACATTGAGGCACTGCTCATTTGGAAGATAGAGGTCTGAGATAAACCCATACTGACCTTGCACGTATAAGAACATTGCCAGGTATATCGTGGTACCTGCTCAGAACGATGCAAACTGTTTATTTTATGATATTACCAATAAATTATCAACCTTTTAAAATTGTAATGTCATTAGGGGTTGGTTTTGGGCTGAAGTGTACACTATAATGTGTGTGGCTTGTACTGAGGCTACCAACACTATTCTGAGTGACATAGTTAACATTAATAAGAGGGCGTCTATATGCGCTGTAATGCTCATCATCTTGTTCATCTCTAATGTAAATTGTCCTGAACCATTCCCTCTGCTGTGTACCGCTCCTAAATACTCGTAGTATTTCCCTATTCCGATACATTGCAACATTTTAAACTAAACATAACACTAAAATCAATAAACAATGTAATAAACGCAATGTATATATCAGCCTATGTTTACATTAGGTGGTATATTTTTAAAAACTGTCAGTATGCAGACATATTTATTATTATACCCTCTGCAGTGCTGCTAACTTAACTTTGAACATGTGACCAAAATTAAGATTGCTTTACACCAATGCATTTCTTGTGGAGATTTCGTCAATTTTAGAAGTCATTGGGGTGGAGCCTAGGTAATTTTTGTAATATCTAGTATTTTTACACCAACTTTGGTACTTAAGTATTAGATCTCGTAAAGCTACCTGATTTTCTTCACATTTCAAGAAATTTGCTGGGGACCGATTGGATTACGGAATTAAATATGATGTTTCAGCTGCCATCGCGCAACGCTCGTCATAACTATTAATAGTTTTGGAGATTAATAACATTGATAATGCTATGTTGACTTGTTTACACGTATAAAACAATTTTGGTTTCCAAATATCTTAAGAAGTGATAGTATATATATATATATATATATATATATATATAATATATATATATATATATATATATATATATATTATTAAAACTTTTTCCATAGAAAGGACTAAACTGATGAACGAAAGTGAGAAGACGTGCAATCTGTCACATTTTATTCAATATTATTAAACGATTATACAACAAAAAGTTACATACATAATAAAAGACAAACACACACATAAATAATTAACTACGAGAGGTAAGTTAGACTCACCGTAGTAAAACTGTGTTCAGTAATAATGCATCTGATTCAACACAAACCACAAACTAGGTTATCATTCGCTTCTCAAAGGAGTAAATTTATGTGTTGCGCGGACTGTTTATCCAGCAAACACATAAACTTCTAAGTGGGACTAACAAGGTTATTACATGAGAACACAGCGTCTCCATTACCTTTAACGTGTATGACATTTTACTTGGACATGTAAAGTAACTCTGCCTAGTGTATGTCTCCATAAATGCTTATTAACTTACTTGCTATAGTTATATTAACACAATTTAAACCATTTTACAAAAAGTGCAGGTGTTGCTTCATTTAATAACAGTGATAGTTAAAAATGTTGACATCTAATTTAATTAAAAGGATAAGAGGTATACGGACCATTATCATCGTTTTATGTTGTAATAACAGTTATTTTTAATTTATTTATTTGCTCCCTTATTTTGTCGTCAATTCAACAATCACACAGTACATATCTGACACTAAATATAAAAGTGTAAACCATGAATTTTACCTAAAAACCACAACTAACGTGTTTAACTTGCCTTCGTTATTGCTTGTTTCCTAGGTATGTTAATTTGTTAACTTTGGGGCGTGTTGTGCTTTAAGGTTTGAGATATAATAAAAATTAATATAAATTTAAATTTTTTGAACGATTTGACCAAATTGGGAATTGAGCTCTAAACTCTGATTTCACCGGCCTTATGCTTTTATTAAAGAGTAACTTTGCTATGTTAAATTATTAATTATCAATATATTATTAGAAGCTAACCGGTGAGATAATATGATCAAGGCTATAAGCTTTCCAAGAGCTGATTTAAAACAGGGAGTAGAACGGGTAGATAGAGGGGTTAAGACCAGAGAATTTACTGGTGTTATAATCATAAATAGTATTTCTTAACGGTAAGGTAACCAGGAAAATAACATTAACAGGGATGTTAGAAACCTTTTGAGGAATGGTGTTCCGAGTATTATTGATTGAGGTGCTGATTGAGTTGATTCGCGCGGAAACGATTGCTCGAAGGTAATTGTGACAAAGACAATATATTTAGACAGAAACAGTTACATCTGCAATATAGAGTTCAATGTGCACTTTACTCCAAAGAATTTTACTGAGCGTTAGTGAAAAACTTCTGTTGGTTTTATAGGTAGCTTAAATGATGACAAAGGGAAATCTAGAGAATTATACATTTTTAAATAACATTATTACACTTATATGACATTTTACATAGTAAAACATATAGATTTGTAATATTGCATGTAACTAATATATTATTATGAAATATATAATATTTTATATTCTAAAAGAACTATTCAATTTGGATCTCATCACTTCAGAGACAAAAATTTAATCCATAACAATTTACAGTTTTATGTATTTTAATAATCATTATACAAGGAATCAATTATCTTTGAAGCCTTCTTATTGTCTAAGGTTTATAAACAGGTTTTTAAACAACTGTACTCTAATCAGAAGAGCTTAGGGACTTAAATTTAACATGGGATTGAAACTAGTGAATAACTAGTCCCTTTCTATCTACTGACAAAGCCGAGTCTCAATCCCATGTGTCCCGAGATCGGGCTGAAGTGCTGCAGTCAATCAGACACTAATAAATAGGATGTCTCTTTGTATAGTCTGGGGAACAAGAGCCAATTAGTATTATATAGGAAGCCATCTTGATTTTTCGTTAATTGGATTAATTAATTTATCGTAAGTAAGAAATCGATCGTCATTAACGATACGTTTTGTTGAGATTGAAATGGGAAGTTAATAAAAAAGTAAAAAATATGAAATAAAATTTTTCATGAATTTTTTGTAATAAAAAATTTTTTTTTTCATGTTATATTTTTCATAGATTGTTGTCATATTTAAAGCAGACGAATTAAATTTACAATATCAAACAAATAACCTCAAAAAATAATGAGTAGCAGCTGAGCACAAAGCCAGTAACGTAATTGAAAGGTACCCAGCCATCCAGCAGAACTGCCAACCTCTAAACCCAAATTTCTCTCACTTTTACATTACTGGGGTGCTATGTATACCATACGTATGTGCTGTAGGATTAAATTTAAGCAACTTTAGATCTAGGTAGTAGATCCTGAGAAAGTCAGTTCAGCTAAATAAAAAATAAAGTAACATTAGATGGACACATTGTAAGTTAATCGCATCGTTGCTGTCCTCAGAATGACCTTTTTATTTGTTGCAGAAGTACTAACATAACGGTGTTATAATTATATTACTGATATAAATGTAATTGCAAAATATTAACAATTAACCACCTCAATTAAGAATATTGAAGAGCAGTTGCATGCTTTATGAATTGCTACAAATTGAATTCCGATGGATATGCCACGACCTAAATATCCAGTCAGGGGCACATCACTCTCCATAAGCCGCATCAACCACATTAGCCACGTTCCATTTTCACCCTGCATATTACTTTTCCTATTATATTTCATGGAATTGGTCAATTACTAAAATAAACAAACATCCAATTGTTGATCTTCTACACTCTCAAGTATTAAAAAAGTGTGTACGAAATGTTATGTTACGTTTAATAAATGGCTTTTATCGGAATCAATATTTCATGTATGCTAAAGTGTTCATAACAGATTGATTAAACAACACTCAAATGTCTAAAATACACGATTTTAAACCGTAATGTGGCAACAGAATAATGTTTTACAAGTATAGTTGTGCACTTTTGCAGTCCTCTTTCTAGTCAAACGTTTTATATAGAAAATTAAGTACGTCGTATAATACAGATACTTTCAAAAATAGTTAGACAAAATTTGGAAGGTCTAACCAAACTATAATAAATTATATAGTGACCGAATTAAATACTACATTATACTTATTAAATGTATGTATGTATGTAAAGTGTTGTTTGAGAAATACATTTCTTTCTTTCTTTCTTTCAATTCTAATAATGATAAAGGTTGGTTGCATTCAAAACTTACATTTTAAATTGCAGCCATTTAAAACGTAAAAAACTTATCTTAAAGGTTAGAGTAATAAAAATAGTTAGATAAATTTATATGTAGAAAATTTACTAACAACTTAAATTGTACTTTGAATATGGCACTTGATATAATAACACGAAAAGCTATCCCTTAGATCTATCAAGAGAATATAAAAGAAGTATTACGCCAAAAAAATTGTCTAGGCATATTTTAGGCATAAAATGTCTAGACAATTTATTTAAAACAAAACAATTTTCGCAGAGAATCTTGCTTCATAAAAAATAATTTAGAGTATTTTTATATAAAGAAAAAATAAAAGTGAGGTAATATTTTAAATTATTTTATTGCTTAATGAGTTTAAATGGTGGTATTAACCACTCTTTAGTGAATATCACTGCGCTATTATACACAAGATGTTGCAACACCTTTGAAGTACGAATTATGAATGGAGGTATTTAATTTGCTTTGCGAATTAAGTAATTCTATTTCACCACTTTATTACAATCCACGGATTTATTATATTTAAATCTTTTAAGCTTGCTTTGATTTAATGTTATGAAAGCATTCATATTATGTAAACATTGGTTTCTTTTGCTTCGTTTAATGAATGATCCTCGTCATATTTGTATTGCGTGACTATTTAATTTTGATAATTATGATAAGTTCAATGTAACACCAAGAAAATTTTAGAAGGAAGACTAAAAGCGATACAATTAACAACTTTGATTAGTTTAATCATCCTTGAAGTTCACTACCCCGACCCCAGATTAGATTATTAGCAGCAGACAAATCTCTTGCGTTAATATCATCAACCCCACCCACAATGTCTCATCTACGACCAATATTTTCATCTGTGTATTTCCATGCTTCCATCCACTAATATTTATTATCGTCATATTATTGTGCCCCCTTTTTCCATATTCGTGTCAGTAGTATATATGAAATGAAATTAAATTACAGAAAGTTTATTTCCGTTACAATTACAAAACTATTACAATTAGTTTTAATATCTGAATTGATAATTAAATATATATACAATAATTAACTAAAAGTATTATACATAGCGTATGGAAATTAGCCTACATGGGCAAGCAGTCTGTGCGTAGGCTAGAGTCTTATTATTAATAAATAGTAATTATATATAAACTAATCTACAGCGAATGTAGCACTGATAAACCTCTTACAGCAAAGCTACTGTAGTTTCTATTAAATGAACGTTCATCGCCATTAGTGTTTTCCAGTACCGGTCAACTGGTTTTTTCAAGTTTACTGCCGAAGGTGGATGTGAAGGGGGAGATAAATGTGATATTCAGTAATGTCTACTGTAGCTGTTAGTAGTAGGTAAATTATAATCATGAGCAAACAGTTGGTACAAGAAATTGGTCATGACCGCCCACAATAGGACAGTATATTTTTTTATATTTTGTTTGTTTTTTTATATTTGAAAATAATACAAGTATTACCATTTCAGTGATATTGGTTTTTATAAAAACACAATGCAATTTTTACATTATTTTCAAGGAGTATAAGGGACACAAAGTGTATTTTAATTTTTCCAAAAATGTTTTAAAGTCTTTATATATTTTAATTTTTGTTATCTATCAAGTCTTAAAGAATTGTTATACTGGAAAAAATATAAAAAGGATGTGGACAGTAAATATAGAATTTATGTGAAAGTAATTTTACCGTTTATAAAGCAAGTAAATCTACCTATAAAAGTATATTTTATATTATTGTTCCTACAAACGTCTTCAACTACCAAGCAATATTACAATAAAAGAAGGTTTAAATCATTTTATAAAAATGATAAAGAGTCCCAGACATGTGTGATACTATGGGGTTCAATGTATGTCCAATAATAAACATAATTAATGTTGTTATTGTAAATAATCTAATAATTATTTGAGTTGAGTGCACTGTGAGAAAATTAATTAGAGCTAGGTTTTTCTAATTTAAATTTGATATGATGTTGAAATACATTATTATATTATACATAAATATGTGCTAGGCAAAGTAAAATAAGGTAATAAATGATTTATTACTGGTATGCATATAAAAACGACTCTGCAATTTTCTAAGTTTCAGTTCTATCATTTTGAAACATGCGAATATTTTTTATGAAACAAGTTGTTCTTCACTTACATTCGTACATAACAGTATGGAATGAATAAAGAATGTGATATGTGTATGTAAAATTATTTCATAGGTCTGTCTGTCACACTCTTTGCGAGCCTAAATATTACTTCAAAATTAATGTTTTCCACAAAGGCCAAGAATCTGAGACATCTTAGGAATCTGATCAATCTTAGGGCTTGCTTATGACAGAGTAACCGGATATTCAGGATGAATAAGTTTCGGTGGTAGGGGACACTTCTGTCGAGACCCCAAGAGGAAGTATATTAGGCACTATTTCTTAGTTTTGTCACCTTAGTAGAAGAGAAGTCTATCTCTGCACTCAGTAAGGGAAAATGGGAAATAATCCCTCAGGTTTAAAGTAGCAATAGCCTTTAACACAAAGGGGACTCCACGCAGTGAGTCATTCTACACAGTAAACAGAGCTATAGTTCAACCCTTACACCTCGATACCTTGAAACTTTTAGCCAGCTCCTGGAATTCTACAGTATTACCCAGATGATATACTCAGGATTGGTTCAACACTCAGGAGAACACATATCTAGGAAATGTTTTATAAATGCCAGTTTGAAAATCGAGAATATGATCAACCTTCCTTTATGGAAAACTATTCGAATTTTAACCTGGATCAGACCGAAGATTAATCCTGCAGATGAGTGGTCACTTTGCGAATAATTTCCTTTGTGGGTTTTTCCAGAAGCAATTACCGAATAAATTACCGCTATTCAGGAAGCTTAGAGTTAGATTTAGGCATATGGCCTGGCTTTGTGATTGAGTTATACAACTAATATTGTCCTGCTTTTGATAATAGCACTATGTTTGTATATTTAAACATTATAAGTAACTATAGTATAAAGTATATAAATAAACAATAAATTGATATAACTACACGAATTTACTTGCTAGAGTGTATAATGGTAACATTTCAAATAAATTGTACCAGGATTAAAACAAATCTTCCAAATAATATCAGCAAAGTATTTATCTGAACGTCCGAATATTGTATTATAAGAGTATTTTAAACCAAAATTGAATACGGCCTTCCCTCTCCGGCTTATAATCTGTTGTGATTCAACTTGTAGGAAATTGGATAAATTCCTTCTGGTTATATTAAGGCTATTGTTAGGAAAAACTGACTCATTTATAAAAACATCTAGGATTTTTGTAGAAAAATTTAAATGTAGCAAGTCAATTCACAAATGTAATATTTCTAGAAACTCTCGAAATCATTGAATCACGTCTCAAAGAGGATAAAAAATTATGTGACAGGTCCAAACTTACTGTTGCAATAAACCAATGCGGAGTCACATAATGCTTTTAAGAAGTTCATCTAGAATGGACAAGTAATATACAACGATGTTGTGGTTCCTAACTTATACGTGTCATAACGCTATCGTTAGGTTTTTTACTTAACCTAGGTTGTAGTCATGCATTAAATTAGCCATTTACCTGAAGAAGAGATCAGATTTCAAATCTCGAAACGTAGTGTTACTGATTGTGTTGTATCACTGAACAATGGCAAATGTCCGGAAAATCCAGTTCCTTGAAAAATCATTCAATCGTCAAAAGGAAACAACGAAGACAAGTTGAAACTTACACTTATTTAAGTTACTAACCGTATAGACTAAGTTAATAAGCCGATTATAGCTTTGATGAAATTAACATGAGTTAGATTTTATAGTAATTCTATTTTATGTAGGCAATTTATTTGTTGTAACCTACATATCGTAGGATGCGTAGATGCCACCTACGTAATATTGATACGTTTACTGGCTTAAGGCACTACGCTATCGTCAGGAACTACTAGAACAATAGGAGTTAATAAAAGTACAATGTATGGGTACCAAATGATTATTTTGTAATCAAAGCAACTGCTTGTCTGATAAGTTTCTGACCAGTACATTTACTATAATAGTCTAAAATATATATTTTAATGTAGAAAGTGGAAAGAAAATTGTGTTGTGAACTTGTAAATTACAGCGAACAACAAATAGATAGCGGGATGGTGTTGACATGTTTACTTTCGTGTTGGGCGTGGTGAAACTAAATTTATCGATTTAATCTTTTATTGCAGTTAACACTTCTTGATTGCCGATGGTATATAAATAACCGCACTTCAATAAAACTTCAATTTGTACAGCATTCACGGACAATGGAAACTTTGTGCCAATCTGGTTGCATTGTTAAACCTAGACCTGAGAGTGTGATTTGAGTTACAGAAGTTTGCAGGTCACGATACAATTATTCTGTTACAAGTAAACATTAAAGATTTGCGTTTTGTGCCAAATAAGTTTATTCTATAGCTCAATATTAGACTAGTTTTAATATATAAAGCTTTTTATTGAACGATCTTAGACGGTATACGACTGTAGAAAATCTCATCCGCGTGGGAAGGTCTTAAGGATCGTTTGTTAATCACATTGTAAACCAACTTTAGTAGAGTGTAGATTTTAGGTCACTTTAGGAGACCTCACATTGATAGTAATTTTCTTTTCATTCTGTAGGATTAGATAGTAGTAACAGCCGAAAACAAACACATATTTCCGACTACGATTGACAAAAGACAATATCTAATACTACTCATCATAACTTGAAGTTACATACCCCAAAACTAAATAATTATGTTGAAACATGGCTAAATTTATTAAATATAACAAGAGTATCCGCATTACGGAAAATAATTGTTCTAAATTAATATGTTAATATTTCTAGTGATTAATAACCAGTGAGAGGAATTTCAGTGAAAATAACATACCGTTCAAAATGAAGAATGTATTAAGCTACTCGAAGGTTGAGCTGTTAGAACATAAATAAATAAATAAATAAATAATAATAATAAATAAATTCTTTATTGCATTTGTTTACAATTTTACAATTGTGTTGCAAGCGTCATATTCTTCCTAGCCATTTCATACACATTGAAGCTCACCCAAACATACATACATATCTCTCAACAATCATGCAAACAATCACACTCTCAACACCAGAATATCGGGTAGGGGGTTACTAATTGTCCCAGCGGTATTGAAAAAACTCCTCAATCGTGTAAAAGGCACTAGACACCAAAAGATGCTTTAAACGAGTCTTGAAAAGATTCAGGTTTTGATTTTTGATGCATTCAGGAAGGCAATTGATTACTTTGACACCAACTTGAGATGGCAGCCGTTCAAGGCTGTACTTCTGTGTGGTTGAATTCTGTAGTTGTCCCTACCTCTAGTATCATATGAGTGAACATCTCTGCCTTGAGTCAAAGTGCACCTGACCTGCAGTACAGAGCGACCTCCAAGATATAGAGGGAGGGTAAAGTCAATAATCTAAGCTCCCTAAAATGCTTCTCTACACGACTCTCTTGTTTTCAATTTCAAGATGGTTCTGACAGCTCTTTTCTGAAGTCTAAATACCCTTTCCAGCTTGTATTTAGAGCAGCTACCCCAAAGTCTGATTCCATACTCCAAGTGAGTATGGACCAAGCCAAAATAGGCTGTTCTTAAGAGTTCAAGGGAAGCAGAATTGTGCTAGGTTACGCAAAGCATAAATGCCTGAATTAACTCTAGAGCAAACGCTGTCAATGTGACCGTTCCAAGTCAAACTCCTTGTCAAGATGTATTCCAAGGAACTTTGTGGAAGACGTTTCTTCAATGAGTTCATCATCCACCATCACAGTGATTTTGTTTTGTTCATTGCGCTGCTGAAAACAAAATTTGATGAAATTTGACTTTGAATTGTTTGCTTGCAAGTTCATTTCATTGAAATGTTGAATGCAAAGATTTAGATCAAGAAATGATTTGAGTTCTAATTCAGCAGCTGATTTTGCCTTTACACAAATAGTCGTGTCATCAGCGTACTGAATCACTTTACCATGCTGGATAGATGATTTCAGTCCCGTTGACATAGAGATTAAAAAGAACTGGGCCAAGAATTGATCCCTGGGGAACACCTTGGGTTACTTGTGTTTTGTCTGACAGGACATTCTCGATCTGTACACACTGACCCTGTCACTGAGATAAGAACATGACCCATTTGTGCGGCAAACCTCGAATGCCGCATTCCTCTAACTGGTGCAGCAGTGTCGCATGGTGCACACAGTCAAAGGCTTTGGAGAGGTCAAGAAATATGCTGAGCACATGTTCTCTTCTCTCCAACCCATCGACAACGAGTTCAACAAGGTTTGTGACTGCATCGACTGTTGATCTGTTTTTTCTGAATCCATATTGTTCTGGATCGAGAATTTCAAATCTTGAGAGGAAAGTTCCAGTCGTGCCAAAAATATTTTTTCAAAGACTTTACTGATGGCAGGCAAAACAGAAATTGGACGATAATTGCTAGTCACACAAGGATCGTCCTTTTTGAAAATCGGAATGATTTTCGCAATTTTTAGTTTGTCTGGAAAGGTGCCTGTTTCAAATGAAAAAATTGATCAGTTTGGTCAATGGTGCCAACAATTGCTTGGAGCATTGTTTTAACTAACCATGACGATACCCCTTGGATGTCACAGGACTTTTTCGCCTTGAGACTCCGCAAGACGCGAGCCACCTCCCCCTCACTCACAGGGGCCAAAGCCATGGACGTCATCGGCCGCCGGGAAACTCTTACGCGGGGAGAGGTCCCTCGGTGCCTCCGCCCATCACAGTCATCGAATCGTAATAACGACTGAATAATCCAGCAACCACCGAGGGATCCTCTACTTTTGTACCGTTGTCGATAATATTTTGATTTTGTTGGGTTTTTTAGAAAGGTTTGATGCATTATTATTAATAATTGACCAGGCCGTTTTAGAAAAGTTGTCACATGTTTTTAAGGTTTTTTTTCAATGTCCATAGGCCTTTGCGGCTTTAATTACTCTTCTATACACTCTTCTGTAATTTCGGAAAAAAACTTTAAAATTTTCATTTTCAGTGGCATATATAGATTAGAGTGATAGAACCTGATTTTTTCTCTGGATATCTGAATACCTGGAGTAATCCATGATGTCTTTTTTTGAAATTTTGAAACCTTTTTGGATTTTTTGAAAGGGCATGAACTGTTCAGATAAAATAAGAAACGTTCGTTAAACGCATTGAAACATCCCATTCGCATCACGGAAATGATCCAGAAATGTCCAGGATTCACCCCCGAGAAAACTCCTGAGCCGTTCAATGTTCTGCTGTCGAGTTACTCTTAATATTTTTGGAGCCTGGCCCTCGACATCCGGGAACACCCAATGACCTCGACCATCTGAGCGCGGTGGTCCGAGATGGCGGCATCAAGCACGGAAAACTCTGACTTGTGAAATGTTAGTGACAACATTGTCGATGGCTGTACTCGTCGTGCCAGATACACGAGTTTGGGGAGTTTACTGACCAGATCAAGCCAAATGAAGTCAATAAATCGCGGAAACCGCTGGGTAAGGGGGGTGGGTATGATCTAGCACGTTTATGTTAAAGTCCCCCAAAATAAAGAATTTTGTTTGAGATGTGTTGAGGAAATTTAAAAAGAATTTCAAGTTTTTTCAAAAAAAAACATCAACACAACCATTGGGTGACTCGGTACAACCCAAAGACCAAGATTTTCCCGAACTGATTTGTTTTTATTTTTATTCCTTCAACCTCAAAGGTCAGTTCACAGCTGTAACCGACTTTGATCGGTTGAAAAGTAATTGAACGTCTAGTAAAGATTGCAACACCACCCCCTTTGGGACGTGTTTCGGCAAAAAGAACCGGCCAATTCAAAGTTGTTGATTTTGAAAAATTTTATGTTTTTCTTTAGTGAAGCCATGCTCCGAGATTATAAATATATCTGGCGCAAGTTCTTCACAAAAGAGTGTCAGCTCATCAACCTTGTTGGTAGCAATTTGAGCATTAAGATGAATCAGTTTAAAAGTTTCATTTTTGAATTTTGAAAATTTTGATGTTGTTGATTTGGAATTTTGACTGATTGAATTTAAACCGTATTCTGGTGCCCCCTATCCATGAGAATGTTTCTTTAAAGGAGATTTTTTAAGTGAAAACTTCTTTAAAACGCGCGTTGAGCGTTTTGGTAGAGGGTAAAATCCTCGGTTCGCGTCACCGACATGCTAATGATACTAACCTGCATGAAAAAGTCCAGTCTCGCTGTGTTTTTTAACCGTAGACTTGGCCGCGGACTACTAAACCTGCATGAAAAAGTCAGTCTCGCTGTGTTAAAACTGTCCCGGCGGAGTATGAAAACAGACTGCGAAAATCAGTGACCTTTACGGTTTCCTCTCGCGATTTAAAAGTGAAGCCAATGTTCGTACAAATTCTGTAAGATGCGTCAAATTAAAGCTCTTAATATTGGCAAATTATTGGTTACATTTTTAAATATAAAAAAAAATTTCGAAATAATTTTGATTATTGTTTACATTTTACATAGCGTTTACAATGACAAGAAAAAAAGTAGTAAGCGAGGATTTTTTTTATTTTTTTGGTCAGACAAAATTTGTCAGCGAGAAAGTTGTCTGAAAATAGATGAATATTTTTTTTGTAATTTATCATTTTTTTATTGGAAGTTTAGTTTAGCCTGTAGTAGCGTATGAAGTGATGAGTGAACGTTTTTCTGCCGAACTGTAGTTGGCGCATTGGCTCACTGATACCGTATTAACTCAATAAATTAGTTTAGTTTATGTGCCAAAAAAAATACCTTTACGAAAGAACCAAGTTAATTTAACTAATTTATTAGTTTTAAAAATATTGTGGTTTAATTGTTATTGCAATTATATACTTTATCCGTAGCAATAACTGTATTATTTTACAACGGTGTTCAACTCACTGTTGTTCACTCGGTGTTTACTCACTTGTATTCTATGTTTAACTAACTATTACAATATATTTTTATACAGATAAATGAATAATGAAAACAACGAATATATTTTTAAACACTTTTAATATTTGTACGAATATTTGTATTTAAAATTTAGCATTATTCATTTTAATTATGTTTTTAATATTTAACCTTTTCATCATCATGAAATGAGTATTATTACGGTATAAGATTTATCTTACTAGCGTGGTAAAATAGATTTCTAGTTATTTGATAATATTTTTTCGTGGATTTTAAAATTGGAAAATTAAAAACGCGTCACATTTACAATTACAGATGTACTGCTACTATAACGTATTGTTAATTACTCTCAACTTAATAGTTCCGTTTCACTTCTATCGGCAGTCCCACGACTGCTACTTTTTTCCGTTTGATTTTACCCTTGCCAGAAACGGCAAAATACATCAGAATACACAGCTTTTAATTGACATGATACAAGGTGTTTTGACCTCTCCAAGGCAAGAAACAAGGCTAAGAAAGATCTGGTTTCTGATTCCTAGCTTTATGGCAATGCCTTTGCAGGTGAAATATCTACTGGAATGTGTTAGGGATGCTTGCCAAGGTCGATGATGGGTTAGATGGACAAGTGGGCAAAGCCACCACGGGAGACCAAAGAGCGAAGAAGCACGGCTCCAGGAGATAGGACTCAGGCTGCCAGAACTGTAAGGAAAGAACAAGGTTACCATATGCAAAAATTAGAGCCGTTGTCCTTAAGACCCAGGGCGTGGATTCGACGGTGAGCCATATGTATAGAGCTTAAAAAGAGTATTTTGCGTACATAGTGGAAGGATTGCCTTATCCTGAAGGATGTGGAGCACGAGGTTCCAAACGCAACTCGGTGATTTCTTGCTGAAGGGAGGAACGGGGATTAGCTCCAACGGACAATATCTAAAGCTGTGTCGGGGAGGAAGATATAGACATTTCCGTGCAAGACTCTCGAGGCTGTAAATTTTAATGTTTTTGTAACACAAATTAAGGTATTTGGATGAGAAAAGAGCGTTGCTGGAGAAGTCATAATGTAGTTGACCTTGCTGAAGTCACTGTTCTGAAGGTTTCGGACTTAGCTGTACATGTCTCTGTCTGAGGTTGAGAACCGCTTAGAATACTCTCAACGTATTCTCTCTGAGCCGTAGAAGTTTCAATTTACTGATAACATTCCCAAAAATGGGCAAACCCTTTTTTGTCACAGAGTAAGGACAGTTTTGTATGGACTGTAATTCGTGCAGAGTAATGCAAACCTATGCCAAATCACTGACCTCTTTTTACGTAGGCTTGTACACAAGACTAACTCGTTGGAGGTCTCTTAAGGCAGCCTCTACGGAATAGAAAGAACCTTTCAGGGGTTCCGACATCCTCATCACGTTTGCCCTTAGATGACAGCCCAATTATTAAAAACGTAGTAATAATAACGACGTAAATCTCATCAACGTAGTGAAAATTAATATTCGGTTTGAAAGTGATTTCCAGTACCGGTTGTGAACGATACGTTCACATACCTATTTTTCATAATATGAAAACATTTGGTCGTAGACTGAGCTAAAGCGAAACATCCAAAATATCCTGTCGTTTAATGAAAATGTTTGTACTAGGATAAGTGCGATTTAACAGTGAATATTATTTAATCTTGTATTTAGTTACATAAATTGCTCTTTACGTAAAATAGCAATAATTATATAACTATTGTCCTTACTTGTGTCGTCTCATATTATCATTTCGGAGCCTTGGTGTGAATCCTTGGTTCAGCACAGTATTTTACAACGCTAAAATCATCAATGTATACAGTAAGTTAAATTAACGTGCAATCAGTTCTAGAAAATAGGTCTAGATCATTTATTAATAAACAGCTCTACTTTTTGAATCGATAAATTTATTTTTTGATGTCAATATTTTCGATAATTTTTAAGCAATATTGATAAATACCGCTAATATTTTAATTAATTTAACGTTATATTGAACGCAACACTGACAAATCTGACGCCTAATTTGGAAGAAACATTCTAAAAATATATTTTCACTATGAAAATTACTAAATATACTTTTTGTAAGCAAATCGTAAACCCTTTAAACTTTAGCAAATCTTTTCCCTCTAAAATCTAGGTTTTAGTTAAAGCTGTAGCCACCAGAATCATTGACACTAAAATTATATATGAATAAAATAATCCAAACTTTTGAACTTTTTCTCCATATTTATTTATTAACGGACAAACCATTTTAAAACAAATTATGCAATCGCTGATCAAAGCGATAACATAATATAAATAAAAAAAGGAAAAATATTAAGTGCATAAATCAAAAGAATATGATACAATAGCAATATGAAGCTTATAAACAACAAGATGTAAACAAAAATATAAACTATTGAAAAATAAACAATGAAACTGCAAGATTTATTTTGAAAAATACAGTAGTTGGCAGCGAGCCATGAATTAATAAAAAATTGACTCTAATAACAATGTAATATATATAATAATAAATACCAACAATAGTAAACTAAATAAAAGTGCAATAACAAATTATAAATAAATTATTTATTATTATTTCATAAATTATATATAAAATAATATATGAAAGCAACGACAATGAATATTAACAACTAATAAACAATGTAATACAGCAATAACAAGAATACCATATATTAGGATTAAAAATGTAAATTAATATATCTGATATATAGCTAAGTAATAAGTTATTATATTTAATCAGCAGTAACTGGAACAAAAAAACAACATTGATTTAAAAGAAATGGAGGGCAATAATACAATTGTGCTCATATTACCTTCATAGTACGCACTGGTGTACACAACTATGTGTGGCATGGTGCATACAACTGGTAATTTAAACCATAAAATATGCTAAACTAAAATTTTTTTACAAAACTGCATAAGATGGTTATGAACACTGAGAAATATAAGTTTTATGCGAAATAAACAGGGTTAGAGAATACTTGTTAGAGTCCGAATGATGTGTGTTGTTACCGATATCTTTGCCGTGCCAGCTAATGTAAAATTGCACTATGCAAAGCGTTATATTTTTGAGTGTGTGTAGTGAAGCTCGCTAACCGACAATCAATTCTCGTATCCAGTTAGCAGCGATGCTCGCTAACATCGATACGTGCTCTGACACCTCCATTGTTAGCGTAATTAATTACTAACAACTCTTCTTTTGTTCTCAGCATATCCATAATCACTCCCATCGTCCAACATTTTGCATCTGAACTGAATTCATAAACACAATGAATCGGTAACCAGTTGTAAAAAGGATAAAAAAGCCCGTGAAAAAACTTGAACAACCGGTAAGTATAGTCGTAAGATTAAAATGAAAAGGTTCATCCAATTAATTATTCAGGTTTAATATTTAATTTAGTTTGGCTACATTTAATTATAAAAGGTATTACTAATTGTAGCGAAATATGTAAAGTTGTAATATTTGTAAGACAGGTTTTTATATGGACTTATATTGAATTTATTTTGTGCATGAAATATATTGTTCAAGGTACTCATCAAATGCAATGATTTTACACTAACTTTGCATTAATGGTTCTGCCTAGAGTTTCCTGGCAGGATTGCATTATGTACTAAATCATAATATCAAAATACTATCATGTTTAATAATTTAACATCATTTTGATGTTGCTATTAGGTTTGACTGTGACGTAATAACTAACTAACTTGTGTTTATTAGTGGAACTGGAACAAAGATAAGCAGTTTTTGACTTGTTTACATTTACTTCGGTGGTTTGAAACGGCTTAGAAGAAGATTTACTTAGGCTTGACTCTCGAGCTGTTCAAACAGTCCAGTCCTACAGGGCGTTAAATATTAAATACGTACGCAATCAAACGTCAGTTGTAATTAATTCTTGTTGTATCATTATTAAATTGATGCTGCTTGCCAAATACCATTATCATTCTCAATATTATTTTAACACATATTATTTTAAATTCCAACGTTTAAACCTAATTATAACTTTTTGTAATTTTACAAGGAAGATAGTATGCCCAGCTGGCGATAGCGTAACCTAGACTATAGAATAATATTATCAATGCACTAAGTACATTATATAACTTTAATCATATAACCTATGAGCTTCTGACTGGAAGTGGGAAGTGCGGATGATTATAAAATATTTTGCAACAATACAATATCTAAAATAAACATGTGATACCATATTATTTTAATTTATAACTGAATTAGAGACATGAACCAACTTATATTATATAAGCTCACATAAAAGCTAAGCTTCACAAAGTTTTGCTTGAAATTATTGTAGGAATTAAAAGAAATATAAATGGATTGTCAGATACTTAATTAGTTATAAATTAACAAGTACACTAATTTCTTTCAATATTTTATAAAAAGATAAATTTACATAAACGTGGCATATTACTATGAAAGTCTTCATACATCTGAGGTAAATTTTATAATGCTTCAATAAAATTAACTGTTCATAAAACTGCAACAATGAAAATGTATTGAAAGGCTGGTACTTTTTCTTAAAACTCTTTTAAAATGAGATTACTGCAAAATAAAGGCTAACTGTTGCAGTTCTACGAACAGCTGACTTTAATTAACGAGATGATTACTGTTCATAAAAGATATTTATAAACATTAATTAAGTCAGTTGTACGTTTATTTATAACAGAAAAACATAGAATAGTTTTATTCGAATAATAGAACTAACGATATAACAATGTGATATATCTTAACTTAATGACTTGGAATGTAATAACATTAAAACACTTTATAATATAAAAATAGTTTTTATTTTAACACTAGTATTATTAGTTAGCAACAGAATCAAGATCAAAATTATTATTACGTACAACAATTATTTCCGTTTGCTCTTAAATATGTGAGCTTTAAAATGCGGGCTTTGACCGTAATAAAATGTTTTGAAAAAATTGCCATGTTTCAAACAAAAAATAACAATTAATTACGAATATATTAAAATATTTTTTTTATTTTCACTACTGCACTCATAATAGTTTATACGCAACTTATTACAAAAAATAATAATGGGCTACCATACTATACTGCGCAATAGAATAAGTTACAAGTATAACTTGGAAAAGTGAACCATGTTTCCTGAAAGTGTTCCTTAACCTCTTCTAAAAAAAGTAATTAATCTATTATAAGTAGTTTAAGTTAAAAATAAATATTTAATTAATTTATGTTACATGAAAAGCTGGCTAACATTAGGAAACATATAATGATACATTCTATAGAACATTTAGTGAAAAAATAATGTCATATTTAGTACCTGGTTCTATCATGATGCAAACAGCAATAAATAATAAAATACCACAGATTCTTTGAATAATCACTAAGCTAAAAACATTTAGTAGATATTGAGTAATATTTTACCTTCCGGTTATCATGCTTCACCACGTTCAAGGTGTTGTTGTTGTAAAATTTCAGAGCAAGTTCGGATATTCAATTTCATCATCAGTACGGAGATATGAGGAAATCGTCAATAGTTACTTGAAAGAGCACCTTAAAATTGTTACTCTCATCATTTATGAGGATATTAAGGCAAGTCACAATACTTGTTCTATATTTTAAATCTACTCCCTGATGTATTTATTATATTATTAGTGGCATAGTAATAAACATGATATCCATATATATATATATGTGTGTGTGTGTGTGTGTGTGTGTGTGTGTGTGTGTGTGTGTGTGTGTGTGTGTGTGTGTGTGTGTGTATAGTGCACATATCAGCAAGAAAGTACAACGACGGAAAATGCTGTTTTCACCGTTATCCTCATACCAACAGAATCCATGGAAGCCACCATTTATTCTAGATCAATGCTTGCATTTATCGAAAATCCCTCCTGCCGGGAAAGAATTCCAGCAATCCAGTACCATTTGTTACATTGCCCTGCATCACCATCTCAGTTCCATTTTACCAAACCATAAATAGCAAGATTTACCTGTTGACGTCACCAGCCCAGGAGTGCGTTCTTCGGCAGTAAGCCTAATATGTTATTAAAAAAATATTTTTTTTACTGTTCCCAGTTCTCAAATCGGTGTTTTTTTTTTTTTTTTTTTTTTTTTTTTGTAGCTTTACTATTAAAGTCCAAGAATGAAGAGCAAATTGGCATTGTATTAGCCCAAGACCACGTGTTTTTTTTCTTGAAATCGATCGCCAGCCGCAACCTATATAGGGTGTCAAAATCAAAATGGGAGGGTAAAAAAGATTTAAAATATGAATTCTTTTAAAACATCTGAACTTAAAGCATGGTACATCAACGACAGGGAACATAAATAATCGTTAAACCCGCTTCAGATTACCATACAAGGTCACTTAAAGTAGCGAATTAAAGTCTTTATTAGGTTTTCTGACGGTAACATAACTTATTCATTAACTTGACGGTTGGTTTTCAATTTTTATCAAGATAGAGAAAATTCAATTTGGGAAAAATTAATGTTTTATGTATTCAAAATTTTGATAACCACCTTTTGATAACCTCCCATACCTAAGCCTAATTACTAATAGCCTAAACTAGAGTCTCTGATGATTAATTGCTTTCGGATAAATATCTCTATCGATTAAAACCAGATTGTGAGATTACACTGTGCAAAGTATGTCGTGTTGTACTTTTGTGAATAAGAAACAAAGGCAATTTTATTTTATTTTAAACTTGAGATAATGTTGTTCTTGCCTGCACTAAGTAAACTTAAAAAAATCCAATAGTTATTAAATAATGTTGCTTTTGATTCACCTCGATTATAAATCCCGCGTTCGTAAAATTCATATAATTATATAATCGATAATTCGCTATATCTTTATTAGGTATAACGACTTGGATTGTTGATATTAATATTCCAGAGTATTAATATTTAAATCATCAATAATACATCCAAGACGATATAAAATATTTTTTTATTAGTAGAGATCTTAGTGAATATTAAATACAATGTATTACTAAATTTGTTAACTATTAAATATTATCTGGTTTGTCTGAGATAAAAATCACAGTTCTAAATAAAAACAATGGATTTATTTTTAACTGGCAAATTAATAAGTTCAACGTTTCAGAATTTTTATCACTCTATTTTTCACTTTGGCAAGAAATAAAAATATTAATCAAATATATCAAAATAAAAATCAGAGCTCTCTTCTAAAATAAAATAATAAATTTTTAAAATAAAAATGAAATACCACTTGGAAATAACTAAAATAAAAATGTTCACTTCTAAGTTCACTCAAAATTCAAAATAAAAAATTAAACTTCTCTTTACACTATTTGAACCATAACTTTAAAGTCTCTGCAATTCAGATTACAACTCTCTCTCTAACATTTATTAATATTAAAGTTCAATTAATTTTCAATTAATAATTCACAATAAAACAGTTCCAGTTAAATGTTAATAAATTACTACTTTCCAAATCTCAATTAAAGTTATTAACAAAGTTCAATTTTAATTCACTTCTCTTGCAAGCATGAACCAAATGTAACTTGTATGATTCTATTATGCTCTATTGTTCTTCGAGAATAAGTTATTCAGAATGCTCTGTAGTTTCTTTGAATTTAATTTTTCCTATAAAAAAGACAACAGAATTAATTTAAAATCAGATCAGGATGACTATTTCAATAAAACGTACAATAAATTTGGTGCTTACCTCAAAATCACTCGCGGAAAAATTTAAGAAATACGGCGGACTGCAAACTTTACTCACGAAAATAACCAAAAGAAGGGCGAAAATTATGAGCGGGCGCTTAAAAACTTCCCTTTCCAATCAACTTTGCAGGACATCCGTGGTGCTCTCTCATTGGTCCAGCTGTATCAAACCAGGAGAACAATACTCGCAACAAGACAAGTTCTAATCAATTCAAGGCAGTCAACCTGCCTTCCTAACAATTTAAAACTACCAGTACTAACTTGCCAAAGGATTACATGTTCGTTTTTACCCTGACATTTCACAATCTAATCTAAAATTAAGTCCCAATATTTCGATCCCAAAATTTTTATTTAATTTAAGTTTTAATAAAAAAAAATAAATCAATGTAGCTTTAAAAACGATACATTAGGTATCGAAAAACATCTCTTATAGTCCTCTTATACGTCAAGGGAATACTGTAATGTATTAAAAAATCCTAAAGACAACTGTGATTTAATTAGCAGTTATTTTGTAAATGTTGCCAGTACCATCAGGCAGGAACTTGACTGCAACAAACAACATAAAAATCCAAACATAAAAAGCGACAAGATTTTAATAGATTTGAATTGGTAAATGAAGAAAAAATTAAAAAAATTTTTAAAACTTTTTCTCATAAAACATCAACAGGACTTGATGGTGTGTGTATGAAAGCAGTAAAATTCTGCAAAGACGAGTTAAAGGTACCTCTCGTCGGTCTGATAAATGCCTTACTCTCGGGGGGCGTTTTTTCCGGACAGACCAAGGTCAGACCACTTTTTAAGGGTGGGGATGGGTTGGAGGTGTGCAACTATCGTCCGATATCTATCCTACCAATTTTTTCCAAATTTATCGAAAGAGCAGTTTGTGACCAACTGACTGCCTACCTATAAGATAACAATCTCTTGGTTGGCAGGCAGTATGGTTTTAGAAAAAACAAATCGACAAAATTGGCACTCATTGATTTCATAAACGAATGTATCGATGCAGTTGATGCGGGGGAGATCGTTCATGGTTGCTATGCCGATCTCTCGAAGGCTTTCGACTGTGTCGATGCAGACACACACTCATCCAAAAATTGAATTCCTTGGGCATCCAAAATCCAGAGTTGGGTTGGTTCTCCTCATACCTGAGAAACCGATTCCAGGTGGTAGAGATCCAACACGAGTCAAAATTCAACAAAATTCAAAATTATCGCTCAAACCCTGAACTGATCCAGTGTGGGGTACCTCAGGGATCAATTCTAGGACCATTGCTTTTTTTGATTTATATAAACGACATCGCAGATGTCGTTCCCGAAAAAAATCTTTTCATTTTTGCAGACGATACCACTCTTATCACCAAACAAAGAAGTAGGGAGGCTCTCGAAATTGACTCTTTCACCAAAATCAACAATCTTGCTCAATTATTTTCCCAAAATTTTCTCAAACTCAACCCAGAAAATCCAAAACTGAGCTTTCAGGAGCCCCTGTCATTTGCATTGGTGATGTTGAGTTGGAAACGACCTCAAAAGCAAAACTGTTGGGGGTGATGTTGGACGAGGGTTTGTGTTGGACTGAGCAGTTGGTGGCATTAGAAAGCAAGCTCTCAAAAGGAATATTTGTCATTCGAAGCCTCAGTGCTTTCAAAAATCTGAAACTCCTGAAAAATGTCTACCACTGCTTGGTCGAATCGCACATCTCCTACTCAATCGCCCTGTGGGGAGCAAAGGAGTCAGCCTTGAGCAAAATTTTCATTATTCAAAAAAATGCAATCAGAGCAATGCTGATACTGCCCCCTAAAGCCCATTGCAAGCAACACTTTCAAAGGCTGGAAATCTGTACTATACCTAGTCTTTACATTTATGAAATGGCAAACTACATTAAGTTCAACCATCTTGAATTTGTTAATAACACCCATAGGTACAATACTAGAAACAAACATTTGTATTCTGAGCAGCATAACCTAAAAATGTTTGAAACAAAACCACTCTACTCAGGTCTTAAAATTTATCAAAAACTACCACTTTCCATTAGAAACATAATCCCTGTAAACAAATTCAAGAGTGAACTCAAAGACCTTTTAATAAAAAAAGTTATTACTCATTGTCAGAGTTTTTAACAGAAAGTTAACACAACCCCTCGTGACCCTTTCCTAGGGCACTAATGACTCGTCCAACGCCGTTACCATGCCAACTGGACATGACATCAAGTACAAAGTAAGTAAGTAGAGTTAATTCAGCTCAAGAAAGCTAATACAATTTACTAATTACAATCAAGGGGCTGTTGAAAAATTGTACCGGTCATTTGTCAAGAGTGTGCTTAGCAAAATGTTATATCCTTTTGAGAATTAGGCTATTGCCATTTAGATTTATCCTATTGCTACGAAAAACAAACTTAAACTGAAAGTATCTGTATAACAACAGTAACCAATGTTCTGGACCGAATTAAGGATTAATTAAGGATTGTAACTTATCTGAGACGAGGTCAGTGGAACTGGTAATTTTATAAGATTAATAAATATTTAATTTACACATTACTGCCTAATTAGTTGTAGAACGAGAGCAGATTGCGTCTTAAAATTTATACTATTACATGAAAATTTTATGGTGACTGTGTGTGTATGTGTGTTACTCATTTAAGTAAAACAATAAGGGACCGGCTGTACTTCAATTTTACATGGGCATTCTTAGGGTCCAGGTTTAACTTATATGCCTATTTATATACAAATAATTGGTCTGCGATACACCTCACTGGCCCAGCAATTCTATTTTGGCTTTATCATCAGATGGTAAATGTTTTTAGTCATGTTTAAAGACAAGAATAATAATTATAATAACTTTCCCAAATTGTGAAAGGTGATAGAAAAGTAATTGTTGTTATTTACCTTTCAAAGTCAGTTTTCAGTCTGCAAATTACACCTTTTGTGATGACAATAGACAATAGACAACTTTATTAACCATTTAACAAGTAGCATATAAGTAATAGGTTTAGTCAATAGAGGCTAAGACACAAACATGGCTAAAAATACAAACCAAAGGGCATTTAACAACCATGCAGGATTAATAAGTACTAAAAGCAAGCACTCCATGCATTAGAAGTAAGGGATAAAGTCACTCTGAAATAAGGCAAGAAACTCACTTGGATTGTAGAATGTGTTTGCCAAAAAGAAGGAGTATGTTTATTTTTTAAATTGTTATGTCTTTAAGGCCCGAGCTGAGCGTGGAGGTTTATTTAAAAATATAATACCTTAATGATGCAGATTAGATTTAGATTTAGTGGCCTTCGTATAGAGTATGAATAAGACTTCAATTCCTAGTATTATATCTATGGAGATCACTCCTTAATATTAAGCTCTTATAATTTTCCTTAATAGTTATAATGACATAAAATATACTGTATATAGAATGGTCACAGTCATGATATTCTGGGTTATGAACAATGGTTTACAGCTAGTTCTTGAGTTAACTTTACATATGATTCTAAGAGCTTTCATTTGAATTATTAAAACAATATTTACTCCAGAACTGCCTCCTCATGTACTGAGCTCATTAGAGGTCACATTTGTTCACAGTGGCCTAAAATAGTTCCAGTTACCGAAATAATTGGAACTATTCAAAAACTACATCAAGAAATAGTGGAGAGGAAATCAAAAGATTTGAGGTAGTAAAGTTAAAATACAGTTTTCTTTAGACTACAGGGTCCTATTTTTAAATTTAAATCTAAATGGATCAAGAGATTGGAATATTTTTCAGTGATTAGTATTTACCTCAGCATTGTTTAGAATGCCGTATGAAAAGAATATGCTCAAGGTGACACTACTTTTCAAAATTTAATTGTGTATGAAGCCGCGGATAACTTCCAATATGTAATTAATACACTTTCTCAAGTTATAACACCTAAGCGGTATAATACTTCTGTATTCCTTCTGTGCCTTGTCAATTATGAGGTAAATTTTTAATCACTCAACTCGCTTAATTCGGGAGAATACATCTTGCACCCCGCTAGGAAGTATCACGTACAATACCACAATGTTATAATAATGTCAAGACTATGTGTAGCTTGTTCCATTATACGGTGTTTTTAAATTGTTGTTAATTATATTTATTAAAATATCTTAAAGAAGAATACTTAAACATATACAGTTAAACAATTTAAATACCAGTGTAAAATGTGTTAGCCCCTTACATATGAAACGTTTTTAAAAGTTATATGTTTTATATTTCAAGAACTCCCTTTCAAAAACTAAAATATAAGAAAGAAATGTGATGTAAAATTCAATTATAAATTATAAATGGTAAATTACAATAACACTTTGATTGAATCTCTGATTTTAAAATATTTCTTTTAATCTTCCTAATAGTATAAATACGAAAGTGTATTTGTATGCCAAAACTGTCAAACCATTGTACTTAAAATTTTCCATAGACATTATCAGAGTTCCTGGTATGAATATAGAAATACTCTTATATCGAAAATTCCTGCGGGCTACAACCCACTGGTATCTAACGTAGCGTAAAATCCTATCCTGGTTTATAAACTTGTGGCATATTAATCTCTTAACCTCCTATCCTGTTAAATTTAATGAACTGTTCTGTTTAAATATTTTATTATATTCAACAGCACATTATTATTACCTACTTTAACCAATAATTTCAATTCGTTTACATTTATAGTTTGAAATCATTGAGTGAGCTTGTTGCTAACAAATATTTTATTTCATGCTTTTTTAAGCAACCGCTGATGAACACAAAGTAACAATAGGCTACATCCAAATAAGAAAATTTAAGTAAAAATATACTTTTAACTGTATATTTTAGCAAATACTAAGTGCCTTCTCTATAATTTAAAGATTTATAAAATGTTAGATATCTATTGATAGAAGTAGTTTTTCTGACATCTCTGTATATAATATACTATATATGTAATATTATAATAATTTAATAAATGTAATATTATGTGTGTGTGAGCGCGCGCGCGCGCGCGTGTGTGTGTGTGTGTTTAATCAGGAAACAAGGAAAATCGACTATGAAAGTAAAATACTAAGACCGGAAGAACACTAATGGCTATAAAGAAAAACTTTTTACAGTTGTTCTTTTTTTATATAATTCACTCGAACCAGAAGTGCTCATACACTCGCAAAGTCGCGGTTAACCGGTTATTATATTTTATATTCGTGAATTTAATTGTTTTTCATGTCAAAAACTTATGAAGGAGGAATATATAACTTTAAATAATGCAATTTATACATATATACATATATATATAAATATAGAATATAATTTATTTGTATATATATATATATATATATATATATATACAAATATAGTATGTAAGTATGTATATGTGTGTGTGTGTGTGTGTGTGTGTGTACAGTTTTTTTATTGTACTAATGCAATGAATGGACATAAATATTTCAACATATTGTATCTAATTGTTTTAACATCTCTTTTCATCAGTAATGTAATTTAAGTATATATTTATACAGTAAGTATATGGAGTCTGATTCTATACAACGTATTGAGATTAATAATTGCGATTATCGTATCAGACAAAATCTTAAATTTATACGTCACATTCTTTACATCACCTCATGGTAGAGCTTTACCCAAAGTGTTATGACCTCCAAGATAAAGTTATGGACAGATTGCATCATTGAAAAATACCTCCTTTTGTCTTGCAGACTTCCCGTTTATACAACCATATCTTAAACTGTAAAAATTGAGTCTTCTAACAATTAGCTCTTTTTCTTTATTAGAATTTTTTTAATTATCAAAAATGTTTCATTTCTTTTTTTGTACGGGGGATGCAGATATTTCTATTTGAAGGTCCGGCGGGGGTTTTCATAATGATGAGAATAATATCTACTTAAGTCACCAACACTATTCTATTAAAATTGGAATATTTTTAAAGGTTTGTACAACTCATTTGTACACATAAAAAAAAACTACAAATGACATTATAACAAGATGTTTATAGCAAATAGCTTTCCTAAATGTAATAATAAAGTTAACACCAATCTTATAGTAGAGGAATTCGAATAATGAATTTGGCTACAGTTCACCTACATTCCATTGCGGTGTCTGGTATCCGACGCCGTCCCAGACCTCACTCCTGGAATCTGGAGTTATGCTCTTCCGAAGTCGTCCAAAGAAAGTCGCGACGAAGAAGCTCAAAACGAATATTTTAATCGTTTCGACACCAAAGACCCTATAAGTAGATAAAATGACATTCACATTGTCTTAACAGGTGCACATGAAGGGTGCAAATTGAATTAAAACTTAGCTTCGATATGTGAAGAAAACTCCGCCGTGCTTAGAAACATCGTAGTACACTTAATTGTGCACCTGATGAGACAATAAGATTGGTACTTCACCTATTTATAGGTGTCTCTGATTTTTGAACGATGTAAAATAATAATAAAAATGTATTTTTGAATTATAATATAGTTTTTTATATTATTACAATATGAAGTACGGTCTTCTGTTAAAAAATTATCTCATTTTAAATTCTAGAAGCACTTTTATTATCGGAATTACTTATAAATATAAAAAAAAAAACACTCCAATAATATACTTTTGATTTCTTTAGATATTTCGTGCTCAAGGAACACATCAACAGACCCACATAACTGAAGAATAGTGGTTACATCAATAATAATAATAATAATACATTTTGTAATGTTATGTGGGTCTGATGATGTGTTCCTTAAGCATGAAAGGAGTCACAAAAATAACAAGTATATTATTGTAGTCATTATTTTTAAATTTATAAATTTAATTTTATTTATTAATATATATATATATATATATATATATATATATATATATATATATATATATATTATATATATATATATATAAAGCCCGAGGTATACAAAAATGAAACACCAGTTTTTAAGGATCCCACAGAACAAAAGTGGTAACAAAACAAAACGGAACACAAGTGGTATCTCACACAAACGGAAAGACTGCCCTTTTACTTTGAGACCTTATAATTAACTAAGCTTTAAATTGGGCCAAGAGAAACGTTTTAAATAAAACTTTTATTTACTTAAGACCTTTTTTATAAAGTGTTATCGCGCAGACAGACGAGCAAAGATATGATTTAATGAGGCTCTATTTAGTCCTGTATAAACGACAGATGATTGCGAAATATATCATAGTGTATTAGTTGATTTCAGAGTAGCAGAAAAACAAGATAGCGTCGGCAGAAAGTAAAACATTTTGCTTGAGTGAATAAACTGAAGAAAAATAATGGAAGTAAGAGGAGAAGGTTTCTTTAATGCTAATAGAGATACAAGGATATGACAAAGCGTGGGTTCATATCGCTCGCACGGTGCATTTTTCGGTCAGTGTGTTTAAAAATTTGCAGGGATTTTAATGGGAAATCATCTCTACCTTGTATGTGAGAAGTATTTGCATTGGAATTTAAATATAAAAATTAAACAAAGAGTCTGTGGAACCATAAAAAGTTTCGTGTTGCGTTCACGTATTTATTTCCTTTATTTCCTGTAAAGTTAATTTATTTCGCAAGCATTCCTTTACCAACATTCCTTGAGGTGGTGCGTAATGTGTCTTTGCGACAAAACTTAACTTCGTGGATCGGTATTTAACTTTACACCCTGGAAATAGTTGGTGCGCTTAAGGGGAAGAGGTAGAGCAAAGCAGCCAATAGCTACAGTATCAGAGCTTGGGGCGAGTCATCTCCAACCTACGGACCCGGAATGGAAAGATGATGAAGAGGAAGGGGTCCAGAGTGATGACTGAATCATCCACGAGCTTTAAGTTTCTACTTAGTTATAGTATTTCTTATGTAATGACAATTTTGCACATTTCAAATGTATGATTAGTTTAAGACTAATATAACGTGAAACAGCGAAACAGCTAATAAAAGAAACACAAAACAGCGGGTTGTAACAAACAAACATAGTGCTACAACAACGACATTTGAGTGTTATCTAGATGAGTGTGTATTACTTTTTAGCAAACGACCGGGTGAGTGTTAATGGGAAAGGACATTTTACACAAGTATACAGTAACAATATAATGTAAATTTTACTTGATGAAGTAATTTTTAAACATTCGGGAAGCTGATTCAACCTAGTTTAGTTTTTTACTGTTTCACTAGTGTATGTAGAAATTCAAAACATTAAATCGAATGGATGGTAATCATGGCTATCAACCAAGTTATTCTTGTACACATCGCAAGTGCAACATTCCTAACCTAATATACTACTATCTTAAGATATCTTAGCAAGTTAAATTAATTCAAGATATAGTAAGTGAAGAAGGATCTAAAAGATAGCAAGAAGTATTAAAAAAAAAATAAGAAAAACTAAAAGTACCAGACAAATAAATCGCCATTATACTTAATTATGTAATATATTAATCCATAAACGGTTAATAGTGCAACTCTCATGGGAACTGTAACTCATGTACTATAAGAAGTTCAAATCTCTATCTTCAACAATTTTTATTTGGACCTAATTAAAAACTTCTTAAAATTATATACTTCAAAAGCCTGCAATTTTGAGAGAAAATATAAAATATTAGGTTACAGAGATTGTTTTAAAGGTTGTTGAACCTAAAAATACTATCCATAATCAATTTATTTCGAGTGTTAATAGCACAGCACTATAATAAAAAAATCATAATATAACTATTGTAACAGGCGTGCCATTTGATATTTTTATCACTTCATGATTGTAAAATACCCTTTCAGTTTGCACTAGTAACAATATTGAGAAATACAACTTAAAATAGCACACAGTAAGTAAACTGCAATACTGGAACCTAACAAAAGAGTGATGAACAGTTTTAATGAAATCGCTGTCATAGTGTTGTCACAGCAACCTTGTTTACTCCTGTTCCAGTGACAAAGCAGTTTCCTCAATTCATAAGTCACTGCTGTAATCACAAGCAATCTTGTTGGAAATTAATGTTCTGTTACTAAAGACGTAATTTAAATGTGAGTTCCATATTATTTACATCTTTTTATTCCGTGTATTTTTAAAAATTATGGTAATGAAGAGTATCTAACATAATTTCTAATTCTGAAGAGGTCAAAATGGCTTGGTAAAATGGCATTTTTATGAATGAAATAAACTGCAATGAATACAAAGGTTATTTTTAAAAGGTTCCTTGTACTTGGTCAGGTGTCGTTAAGTTAATCTAATAATTGTATTGCTCCTGGAAGTTTCTACAGACACAGCTGTGCTCTCGCATTATCAAACCTACTTTTTCTGACTTTCTCTTTTGTTCCCTCGCCACTTTTTAGTTGTGTCTTTTAATATTTAAGTTTCATTGTGATTTTTTGATCTTACGGTATTGCAATATTAGTGAATACTGAAAGATACTATAGTTTACACATAAAACATAGTAATATTTAACAAAATAATAGATCGTATACTTTCTTCGACTACCATTCCAGACAATGTAGGAGACTAAACTCTACTACTTAAACCTCCCTGACTAAGATGATCTGATAGACACAATAAGTCTATCTCTGAATGTATATATTAATTTAAAAAAATGTTAAATAATTACATTATTAGCTGTCATAAAGTTAGAAAATGTATTAGGCGGATCTAAAAATGGTTATACTTTTATTAATAGATTGATTGATTATTTCAATAAAAAAATACAACAAACAGCCAGTTGTTTGGTTATGTTTTTTTTTTTTTTTTTTTTTTTTTTTTTTTTTTAATTATTATTATTATATTTATATTTATTATTCTTATTATCTTATCTGTCTAAGTGACACTTAGACTTATACAGCCAGTGTCACAATTTATTTGTAAGTTTCCCAGTTCATTTAGTTCGGTTTAACATCAAATAACTGAAGATGGATCCCCACAGCAAAGCCGAAATATTTCAAAAATGTAATAATGAAAGCAATGTTTTGTCAAAGTAATTAAAGGAAAACATAGACGATGGTGAATTAGTTAGTCTCTTCATTTGTAAAAACAAAAACAGTATAATCACTTTACCATTTTGTGATTTATTAGAAAAACGTCCTATTTTGTAAGATAACAACGTAAGTTTTGCACAATAACGTGAGATAACAACTAAAAACAACATGAGACTTGCTCAATCGATTTTCCCTGCGCCTAAACGACGTAGTGACAAAGAAAAGTTCAGAGATGTCTTCTCATTTAGATCAGAGTGCACGACAATGTCCCAATTACAGAACACCCACATTCTAACAGCAGTGGAATTGACAGGATATGGTGAGGAAATTGGTATTCCATCCAAGTTTATTAGTGGATTTGTGGAAACCCAGATACTCAATGACAGCCGTATTGAAGCTTCAGTGATGGTAACCTGTTTAATGGCGGTGTTATAAATTAAACCGATTTTCTTAAAGTTAACGATGTAGCCTAGAAAAGTGTTTGATAAATGTGTATATAATAATAAACATTTTTTACACTTTTTAAACTTTTTTATTTTTGTACAATGTACATTTCGAATTCTGGGAATTCATCTTCAGGTACTCTGAATATGAAGATGAATTTCCAGAATTCGAAATGTACATTGGACGAAAATAAAAAAGTTTAAAATGTGTTGAAAAGGTTTATTATTATATACATATTCTTAAAGTTGATTTAATAAATATATAAATGTAAAATATACATAATGGAATATATTATAATAACATACAATAGAATATATAACAATATACATATCAAAACAATAATATAAGATAAATATAGAATAATATCGTACATGTAAAAATATAAACATAAGTTTAATAATGGAGGCTAAACATTTGTATCATATCACAAAGTCCAGTACATTAATTACTTAGCTAATCATCTCGTTTTTGAAGTTGAGATATACAGAGATATTTTGATTAATATTGCTAATTATTGATATTAGATTTTATTGCTCAGATGTGTTGAACTTAAAAAGTAAAATACATAAAAAAAAACATTAAATAAAGTGCAATGAATAGGTTACGTGAAATAGACATTAATCACGATTTTGGGCACTACTCCCAAAGATAATGCTTTACACGTCTCCCGGTACTCATTAAAAATCGCTTAGATTTCTAAGATCAGTAGTGTTTAAGCGAATAATTAAGAAAAAAAGTAGCGCAATCAACCAATAATAATAACTAGTACCATTTATAAACCATTTTGCTACTAGGGAATCTTACATGCCTTTGACAGACGCCAGACCGGTGAAGGACCTGTTAGCCAGGCGAGTGAGCTGGTTGTTGTGGAGGTCCAGCACTGACAGTTGCCAGAGAGTGGCGAACATTCCAGGAAGAAGGTAAACAATGCTGTTGTTGCTCAGATCTCTAAAAATATATACATATCTTAGTTACATATCTTTATATTCTAATGATTCTTCATAATATAACCAGTAGATCGGAAGCACGAGTATGATCCCTGCAAATTATAAAGTAAAGATATAATAAGTCATCAGAGGGTTAAGAGTTTTTTGGATAGGTGTATGAATTTTGATTGAAATAATAAAATTAAGTACCTATTACTAAATTGCACTAATTTACCTTTAAATAAATAGACCACAGCTATTACAGCGTGGAGCCATCAGCTTTCTCTTTAATCAGTATAAATTCAGTTCAGACTGTGAGAATTCCACTTTTACAGATCAACGTGATTTCAATGGGGAATCATGGTTACGTCTATCACCCCCCCCCCTATGCGTCCACTTATGAAACGTAGAAAACACTACTCACCTTTGCAATTACTAGACTGCGGGACATTATAATATAATGTATATTATACTATAATATATTATACAGTGTATATTATACTCCAGAAGCGACTTAACTATGCTGTTTGTGTTTGTGCTGTCCCACGTCGAATTGTGTGAATTAGCGTCACAGACAACCACCAACTGCAAGGCGCTCCTCTTAACATGATGTACCAAGGCAGCCATCACGATGGAGGGCGTGGAATCCACATCATCCTACGGGAGATATGATGATGTAAACAACAGGGTTAGTCCAGTACCAGCCCCAATCAACATGACTGTGGAGAGATCCCTGGAACAAAATTCCAGAAGAGGAATGCTGTTCACCTTGTTGCTTACAGCAATATAAGCTCTACCGTTATTAACATGGGCACCAACAATTTCTATCTCTGTCATGGAATGCCCTGATATTTTATCCTACAAATCCAGGGTACTCTTATCAGGGCCATGTGAAATTCTTGCGCCAAAACGCGTCTGCAGAACACAACTGAAGCAGGTTTACTGTGCTGCAGATTGACCTGAAAGACCGTGAATCCCATAGTCAATTGCCAGACCTCATGTCCTCAGCCGGTCTGCTTGACCTTTACATCAATACCACCAACTGCCGTTTAGTTGAGCGTGATGAACAGACATAAGAAACAAAGCCAAACTGTCAGATGCAACTGCCTGCAGAACAAGATTTGTTAGGTTTTTAATTTCAGGATCAATAAAATGTCCCACGAGTACCAAAAAATTACAAAGTCCACCCAGTCTCCCAGCACTGCTCGGCACTCACCCGCTTGCTCTATCCCCTGATCTGGTCACTGCCACTGCGCGAATAAACCTCACACTAAAACGCAAGCTCCCTGGATACGTCTATGGCTATATTAGTATTTTTACTTAATATTTTACGGTTGAATTGTGTAATTTATATAGGTCTAAAGACAAAATTACAATATAGTTACAGATCAGGTAAGTACCTGCAGTGTAAACAACACGGCGCGAGCGAGACAACGATCCATACAGCTGATACAACACAGACGAGGAGATGCTTCTTCCACTCCCCACCACTGGAGGGGGGTTCCTTCCTCCTGCGCGTGGCTGGTCAGATATTTTGCTTCTGCGCAGGTTGATTTGCGAGCGGTTTATCTATAGCCTAGATCCTGGGGTTCAGCCAAAAGCAGGGCCACCTCATTCAGGACGCACAACTATTGTTTGTCCGAGCCCAACCATTGGCTGGAGTCGAATCCCTCAATGGGGCTTGAGTGTCCTTAATGGGAAGGTACTTTATGAGTTCATTTTGGATCACCGAACTAAAGTCACCCCATGCAATATACCCCCGTAGCACGTCATATTTCAAAATAATTTTGAGCACCATAAGTTTAAATACGTTTCAGGAAGTGTGTACGAATTTGTTTTGGATTGTGTTGCTTAATTCATAAAAAGAAATGAAAGTTTTATGATTAGGTCACACATTGGAATGAAGCATGATGGAATACGACTCTCACAGCAGTTACCTACGGTAATTTATTGATGAAAAGGATTCACAGGCACGCCATTGTATTAATCCGATTTGGATAATGTTTTACATTTGACAGGGACATATCGCGTGTCACTTACACTGCTGGAATAGCTCCAAGCACTATTTCCACGTGACTAAGCAGTAATAGCGACGTTGCAAAGATTGATTTGATTATTCTAGCACCACCAATTCTGACTATCAAATATTAAACATTTAGTGGGTGACTGTGTGGAGTGAACGTATAGCACATAGCTCAAAATCGATATATTATTAGTTTTAATTGTATAAAATATTTTTACATTTTAAAATAATGCTGTAATGATTGTTAAATGTAATGTTTAGTTATTAACATGTATAAAGTCTTATATCAATATTTGGATGCAACCGGTCACTGTATTATCTCGTTCAAAATACAACTGATTCTAAATGAGTATCACAATGACAATGACATTAAAATTAATACAAATTGTAAAGATAATTTTATCGGGTACCTGAACATGTTTTTATATTCCCGATTTTCTAATCTAAAATAAAAAATGGTTACATAAATTAGATTTACTTAAACATTGAGATCCAACTTCACCGTTGTTTATCGTCAAATAAATGTCTACCGGAACATTTGCATGACTTAATCATTTGCATGAACTAAAGTTATTTCCTAATTTATCCTCTTTGTCTTATGAGCAACATGGCTTATCTTTAAATGTTAAAACTGTTCTAATAATTATATCTCAATGATTTGATAACAACTATAACATTAGATTAACTGAACGGTGAGGCTTTATCTCAGTCACATCTGTTTTGATGTACAAGGTGAGTTAAGGATTGCTCTTTAAGTTATTCCAGACAAAGATTTATACCGTAAAGTTATATTGTTTGTTACTGTCACTGGGGGCTGGGTTGTTACTCTCTTAAACATTCTAGTTCGCAATTTCCAATGTTTTTCAGGGCATATTTTAAACATTTATCACCACATAAGGGTCTACTTTTCAACTAAAATGTATATATTCTCCAATTATTTGGATTTTTTCTTAAACTAATATACACTCATATTATCTAAACAAATTTATTTAAATAAAATATAAATATGTAAATTTTTTATTACAGCTAATATAATAGATTCTGCAACCTTGCGCCCCACTACTGATTAAATAGTTGTTCTTAGAGTTTTATTTCCACGACGACCAGAGTTTCTCTGTCATCCCGATCCTTACCGTTTAGCATTTCAAACAGAATGAATCCGACCTGATAATAAAACTAGACTAAACTGTCCAAAAACGGACTACGGCAATTTAAAATATTTAAATGAGAATATCCGTTTTCTAGTCATTATGTATGTATTTTATCGTTTGAATTTAATCACAAAATATTACACTTGTCGTATTTAAATAAAATGTATGCATGAAGATGAATGCCTATAGTTCAAAATTAATAAAGCAAAATCGTAAAGATATAGACATGCTTCATCTATAGTTTTAGCTTTGAAAAGGAAAAGTTAGCAAATTTACGGGAAAAAATGGGATTAATTACGTTGTTGGGTAGAGGATAGTACACTAAATTACAGTAGAACTTACTCCGGTTTTGTGATTGTTTAATCAACAGTATTCCTTATTGCTTTATAAATCATTTAAAAACAAACACTAGTCTGTAGCAGCCAGAATTACCTAAATATTTAATGTATCCCTTTTCAGATATCTTGAAAGCATCAATCCAAGTCTAACAATGGACTAATAAACATTTATTCATAATTCATTCAATCATTGCGTTTGGCATTCAATCATTTCGACAGTTTTTATCTTTCTGTTAAATAATTCCTATATTACTATATTTTCAACACGATAAATCATTACTACGTTTGAATGGTCTGGTGAAAACAGCCTTGCTAACACAAGAAAATTAATATTACACATAAATGAATGTTATCGTAATAATGTACTATTTTTATTGTTATAATAAGTTATTAACTTCAAACCGCATTTATTCAATTGTCAAATATACATAGAAACTTGATCCCTACCCTAAACTGCAAATTAAAAATCATTAGTGTTCTCATTTAGTGAATTATTTAAAATGATATAACTTACTAAAGACATTATTATCAGTGAAAAGAGAACAATAGAAGTAAGGAAATATCGCTGGACCCCGCCGATAAGTATTTTTTGTATCTTGGCGAGGCCAAATTATATGCAGCAAAGTAATTAAACAAATAAAGAAATAAATAAGAAATTCCCTATAAGAAATTGAGTTTAGATTTTGAATTTTTAGTCCATGAATGTTGTTAGAATGGATGATAGATAATTATTTTCATTTATAAAATTTCCGATCATATCTTATTATTGTTAATAAATACTACTTCATGTTTTGTTTTAGACACGAGGCTATAAACTAGAATTAAATGACATTCTTCGGGTTGGCATCTCTGAAGACTCTATAAGTTCTTCCTCTAAGCACTCTCTCGCATGGAGATCAGTGTATTCCCTTAAATTTTATTAACTACAATATTATATTAAAGTCATGTGTCTTAAGAAACGTTACTAGTTATTTCATACCTTAAAAATGTCAATCTAGACAGTAGAATGGACATGTGCTTGCAACACAACTACGACATCTACATCTACGTTTACCAATATTTTACCAAGTGTTTGTGAAAAGTATAGAGAATATATAAATAGTATTAATGTAATACATATATTTACTATACATAATTCTCTGACAGTTCACCCTCCTACAGAACACTGTACTGTAATTAAAACTTTTTCTTTATTTAAAGTATGATATATAATTTACAACTTAAAGTCATATTTTTTATCAATATCAATGAAATATTCATTTAGTGTAAATTTACAAATTAACTCAATGAGATAAAACGAAAAGAAATACGAATCACTAGAAAAACTTTTAATATAAAAAATATTATTTAGAACAAATATAGTAAAAAGGCGTACACTTTTTACTATATTTGTAACATTGGACTAACATTGTAATCTTTCTTTCACCAGAAATTGATCACATATTTCTTACAGCGCATAAATACTTGGTTGCAAATGATTTCCCTAGTTCGAATATATACATACCGTACCCGGATTTTCAGTTCTTTAATGCTATCTGGAAGTGAATTCTAAGTTCTGAATGCGGGTATCAATGAAGAATTTAGTAGATATGTACGTTCTATGACATAGATAGAATCCGCAGCAAAGACGATCCAATTCCCGTATTTCTACCACATACACTAAAAAATATTATATATACACAATTAAACGTAATTGTCTATATACAGACCTCGTATTCCATTAAACATTGGAATTTGACAATCTGGTACACAATTCTTTTAGCGTAAATTCTTTAATTTGTATTATTTTGTACAGCATGTGCAAAATAGTTACAGCAGCGAACAATATACGATTTGACAAAGAAGCTAAATATATAAACATTTAGAAATTCACCTTGCTGATATTGAAAACCGAGTGAGGCACAAAAATACTCTCGCTCATTACCCAGAATAAACATTGGGCGCTCTAGGATTAATATGTACAATCTAAATTATCCTTGTCATTGCGTTATGGACATTCCTAGACTAATTACAGAGCAGTACTACTGTTATCATAACAGAGATATTGAGCAAAAGTGTTATTATTTGTTTTTTTTTACATTAAAATTACTTTTTCTAAATATGAATAAAACACTGACCAGAGCAGTCGAGCACGTCACCCCCATGTAAACAAATCGGTTTAAGGTTACACATTATATAAATCGGAAATGTCCTATGAAAAATATAAGCATTTTTAAAGTATAAATTCTGACGGAGTAGTCGCTACATTATATAAAGTTCATTTGAATATGCAATTTTATATTTGATAATGCTTGATGATTTACATGAAAGGCCAGCCATGTTTAAATTTACCTTAATGACATTTTTCAGGGTAACAATACTTATGTATTTCGCAACGCTGATTATTTTCAATGGAATAGAAAATTCAGCCATCATGAATGACCTAAATATTGTCCATTAGATATTGATCAACATTATAAGATGCATGCTAAATAATACAGCGTCAAGATTCTTTAATATTATAACTGCAGAATTGATCAGTAAACACTGTATTTCTGAGTCCTGGACATTACTAACCCATGTTTCCCATTTAGTTAATGGTTCTAATCTCTAGTCTCGTACTTTCGTATGTCTTGGCCGCATATGAGGATGCATTAATAAAATTAATTATATGTTATCTCCCTGAAAATTACAAAAACTACGTTTTATGTTTCATTATATAACAAATTTTGTGTTTTTCCCAACACGTGAGCTCCGTAATAGGTGTTATGATGGATTAGTATGTTTAAAAGTGCATCGTAAGTGTTTTAAGATGAATACCACTAAAAACCAAAATAAATTCTAAAAAGTTTTTTTAATGTTCATTAGACCAGAATTGTAAATTATTATTTATTACCAGATTTATCGTTCTATAGGAATTAACAATATGGTTCGGATTACTTAATGAAAGATTAAATGACCAAGGATATATCCCTTGGAATACCAAAACGTAGTATCTTCAATTATAAACCAATATCGGGGAAGTGGATAATTTTTCTTATTTTCTTTACTCAAATGAATCAGAGAATAGATTTCAGTTCTAGATGAAAAATTACTTTTAGAATAAGTATTTTTTTATGATCACTAAACGGTGGCAAATGAATAATAGGTACAGTACCTCATGTCTTAAACAGTTGCAAGACTGTTATAAATAATACTTCATAAATGGTATCATATGTTGGTTATATTTATTTAATAATACCAATTACTTTGCAGCTTAACTGAAAAAAAACTAGCAAGTGATTGACCTGAGAAAACTAAGCCAACTAAGTTACAATATTCTCTTCATAAAATCATAACACATTGTGAAAACACGCGTCCAAAAAATGAATTTGTACCAATATTAAGTCCAAGTTTCTACAAATATATTTATTTGTTTAGGGTTGTATTTAAATGTAATAAATATATTAAAATTATTCTTATAAGTGTTACGATAATTTTAATTAGCCAAAATTGAGATTTATTGGCCTTTGAGTGTTGCGTAAATGCAAAATCTACATAATAATGCATATTAAATTTGGAAATTAGATGACGGCCACATGTGAACCTGTAAAACCTTTCTTCCGACTGAGCAGAAAGGGATATTTATATGGGTTTTTATGGGTTTCAGTTGTGGACAGAAAATATTATTATTACAATATAAGCCATCACGAACCACGTATCAGACTTCAATGAGGTTCAATATCAATATTTGACACCATAGCGCATTTCATTATTCACATATAGAACAACATGCAACCATTTCGGGTTTACATCCCCAGAAATAGAAGTTAAATTTTGTTGGCCTATAGATTACATCAATGACGTCCAGCCCATTTCCATGGTTGGCCATGCGTTCTCATTTATGTAGATATTAAGTTTCACGACGAATCTACAGTCTACAGATGAAACGTTTCTCGAAACACTTTTCCACATGATACATTCTCATTCTTGCTCATTACATTGGGTTTAATATCAGTGTTTTAAATAATAAATAAAAGCCTACTCCCAAATCACCCAGTAGTATATATTAGGATAATTAGGCTACATGTGATAATATGGCACATATAAAAAGCTCTTATTTTTATCACCGATGGTTACCGAGTTTGTTTGCAAATTCATTTTATCGGCTATTTTAACATTGCCATTATGGTCATCCATAAGACCAATCTGTAAAAGTTTAGCCAGTCACATTGAGTGACATGCGCCATCATCGAATCAATGTTCCTTATACATAATATGTAGAAGTGAAGCTTCATACTCAATTTTAAGTCTATAGTCAGAAAATTAGTAATGCAATTTTTCCAGTCCCAGAAGTAACAGATAGTTGTATAAATTAGTTATATTACTATATTTGCAATATCTCTATAACATGATGCAATTTTAATTTAACTTATCGTTTACGTAAAACAAATTTGTTCCACTAGGCTGAAACCTCATTAAATTAATTTAATGTTATCCTATTAAAAACTAATCTCCGTTCAGAGAAAACTTTTATAATAGCAGTTACAATATTACTTCACGGTCTGTAAAATAAACATACGTTCTAAATTTTATAATTACAAGCGCATGTTTACACGCCCCTAAGTAACCAACGAGTTGTTAGTTTTCGTGATTCTGAATTTAACCGAAGCAAACTCTATTCTTCTGGTAGCTTAGAGAAGAGAGCGGTTGTCAAACATCAATTATTAATGAGATAGCTTCTGAGAATCTGTTCAATGATATGAGATCCTAGACACGGAAGTCTTTGTGATAACATAAAGGTGTAATTTTTATATCGTTTCATAACTTAAAGCTTTTCCTATATAAACCATTGTAATGATGTTGTCACTATTGATGATGGCTTGATAGAGTTAGGCATATGAAAAATTGCCACTATTATCACAAGAGCACTAAGTGTCGCCTAAGAGAGCGGTGTGTGTCTGAATACACAATTTCATGTCTATGGCTAAAAAATCCCTCTTTGTTTTTAATGTTATAACATTTATTCTTTTATTATATGGTATGGAGTGACATTTACCATCACAAAAATTGATGTTGCCTGTATAGAACAAATTTAGTGCAAAATTTTAAATCTACATGTCGGTTAGTTTTAAGGCCAAAAAAGGCATACGCAAATGAGCTGCTTTCAGCCTATCGCTATCCCTCAATCAAATCTAAATAGTCAGATAATTATAAGTAAATTAGTGTTTTATTTTTTTTACTGAAAATTTAATTATTTAAATTCCATAGTTTCAGAAATAAGATTTATAGTGCATACAATATGCAAAACTTCGTATTTTTATACATTCATTTTTTAGACCTATAGATTTTATGTAGTGTTCTTTATGAACACCCATCATGTCATCATGTCAATAATTTTATTTAATTTCGATGTTCCTGTACGGTTTGCCAATGGAGACAAATATAAGCTACTATGAATAACAAATAAACTGGACTACTCCTCATAGTATTCCTCCTAGATATAACGCTATTACATTGTATTTAATATTTATTACTTTTACATAGCAAGACGCAGGTCTACCTTAATTATGTAGCTGAATCAAACTAATATAGAAGTGAGAATATTAATATTATTGAAATCAAATTAAACATTAAAAAATGTAACATATTAAAGATCATTTTTGGATTTGTTTCCATATTAAAATAAAATCATCCTAATATACAATATCAAATAAACTGTAATGGTATTCTAACAGTTTTTATAGAGTATAATTTAAAATCATGTGTAAAAAATTAGGAAAAATCGCTTGATATTTTAGCTACTGAAATTGATTACTCTTCAAAGTACTACAAAAAATAATGAAATACATGGTTAAATAAACAGATACAAAGGAATATTGGAGGACCCGGCAGATCTCAACGAAAGAGTTGTAGTATAGACGGACAGAGAGACGAATGGTCAGTGTTTTGTCCTTAAAATACCGAAACCAATAGTTTTTCTTAGGATCAAGACCAACTTTTGCACCAAGTTTCAGGTCCAGAGCTTTTTTGAATAGATGACATTAGATTAGATTTCTTATTTTTTTAAATCTGTCATTGTAAAACAATGTAATACTTTTAAAACTGCAGCCACGTGTACCAAGTTTCTAACCTCTATGATCTGCCTATCAAGATGTATTAGACATAACAAATGCATATATATCATTGATAGGCGTACTGCCCTAAACATTATGATTATAAAAATAAGAACGTACTTCTTTAGATCAAGAGTGTAAGGTATTTAAGTTTGTTTTAGTTTAAGATTAAGGTTGTGACATATTATAAGCAAGGGTTGCTGTGAGAGGATTTAATAATAGGTTAGATTGGCAGTACAATACCCTCAAATGAACCAGCACATATTTTATTTGTGACAACATCTCATTAAATTCATTAAAAATTTTAATTAACAATTGATTGCGTCAACCGACATATTAAGCACAAATTTTAATACCTTAATACTTTGAAGACATATTTAATACTAAATTATTCATTATAATTTATTTTTAATTTAATTCATTATAACATTTACTAGTAATTTTGTAGTGTTGCAATAATTATGAGTTCATGGACTAACGTGAGAAACTTTCTTTTAAAATAGCTAAACATTTACATGAATTTACATTTTCGAAATTGTGAACATTTAAATAGATATGGAATTGTAAATTATTAATGAACCCTGATGTATACTAAGTTCCTAAAATTACTTACATTTTATTCCACTTCACACTTATTACGCCTAGAGATATTTTTTCCGCACACGAACACAAGCACTAGCACTCCCGAACGTCGCTTTTCGAATTCCCGTCCTCGACTTCCTCCTCTCCTCCTTGTTCTTCAGTTTTGATGTTATTCTCCCGCCAGCTCATGACCACGCCTCTGCCAAATCTCTCCATCATAATTGGTGAGTACTAATTTTTCATATCAACATGGCTGCCCCTTACATCGTCGCACGGTTTTTTATATATAAACATTTCCGCTGCTTAAGCAAGCATTTCCTGTTTGTTCATCATCGGTGTCTGGGGGGATGTGCGTATCCACTTACATCCGGAGGATGTTTGTATCGAATTGTAATATAAGACTTCCTTTCCAGCAACTATCTGTACATTGATTGTATGTATTTTATTTTACTAATAATTACGTATGTCTTACAAGAGGAACCCTTGTACCAAGTGTTAAAGTCTTTAGGACGTTTCTTTTAAGATCTATCACACAGACGGACAACATATTCACATCATGAATTTCTTGTTGTAATTTTTAATAATGTCACATACACGTTATACCATTTAAATTTATACATTTGAGATAGCCAGATAAGTCAGCTATTATCTGGAAGATGGCTAATATAACTGATTACAATAGCGTAGAACAGTTAGTGTAGATAACTCATTTCTTCAGCCTTATGGCTAGTCGGAGACCAACCAGAGGCTTCGATTATGAAATAGGTTAGGGAAGGGCGGTAACTAAGTACTTAAGGCTCTGACACGCGAATATTGCGGCATTTTAAGTCTTTGGAGTATTATTTAGCGGTGTTTCAAATTTTGTTTTCTTGTCGAAACATTATTTTATTATGCGTGAAATTTTACCTTAGTAGAAGTTTAATATTCCGAATTACTGTTACTACGAATTAAATTACTGTAAATTAATAAAGTTTTACATTTTACAGTGTGTAAATGCAATTAAACAAGTGAAATTAAAAAATTAACTTAATTAATTAATAACTCTTATTGAAAAATATAACCAGTTCAAGCAAGATTTAGTTGAAGTAAAGTTTTAAATTGAATATTAATAAATTTTAGTTTGTAATAGAAATTTAACAATCAACTATGAGAATAAATTATTGTACAAGATTTCAAGGTTTGAAAGAAATAATTTCGGAAGGAATATGGGATAATTTTTTTATCTATCAGACTGTGCCAACTCAAACAGAAATTTGGGCACGTGGCACGAAGAACGTCTCAGCAAAGTTATAAATACAAGTTTATTTAGTTATGTTCTTAAGAGAGAATTCGCTTTTATGTTTTAATTGAATTTAAAAAGGTTTATTATTTTAGTTTTATGAGACAGGTAATTTTAGTTAGCATTTTTATTTTTAAGTAAAGAACTATTGAAATATACTCTATTTTACTAGAATTCCTTTTTCTGGAATAGCTTTTGAGAGACAAGGTGTCCTGTAACCAATTTTTGACTAAATTTAAATACATAATACTGAAAATTGTATCACGATTACCTTACTGAATGTCAATTTTTATTTTGACGCATATTAGTAAAAAGTAACTAAGATTTAAACTATTTCGTTTGTTGCGTTTCATAAATACGCATACCATCTATACTTTCTTATTCATCGTTAAATTATTACATTTTAGATATAAAAACAGCTAAATTATACTGTATATTTATAGATATAAATGGCCTCTTATTATACTGCATCCTATTAAGACCTATTATAAAAATATTGATAAGAATTTTTCGCTTATTGTTACCTGAACGACACAGTCTTGTAACACTAGAGTTGATGACGCCACACCGCTGCTGACCACTACCTGTGTCCGGTGTGACGTGGCTACTCTTACTTACTGTCTGCTTGTATTACATGTTCGTAAAACGCACGAATGAAATCAAGTGCTGAAATTTATTTATGGTAACAGCTGAAGATGTTCGTTTTAGCAACAGATGTTGAAAGGGATTAGTAATTACCATTTATGTAAAGCTGGTGCAGTTTACACCGTGGGATGTAGAAAGGAACTTCAGACACTCCCACCATTGGACAGCTATCGTGAGGGTTGCTCTTGTATTTTAGGCAACACGACATTGCTTTAGACTCTGAGCTTTAATATTATACTGAGTTCCCAGAAACAGAGATGTATTAGTTTGTAAATTATAGTTCGTGTGCGTGCTGTGATGTGACAGCAATGTGATTAGGTAACTTGTATTAACCCACCGCGAGGTATTGATTCACTAAGTTCCTATTACATGGAGCTATTGATGTTCTTCAATGTAGTGATTGATCATTACATAATACATTTTAACTTCAAAAAAAAACCAAACCGAATTAAAGATTTTATTATTTACACTAAAAACGTGTGCACTGCCTCATCTCGGTACTAACAGAAAACACTCTTATTAAAACCTGTTTGATTTGGTTTAAAATTAAAAGGACGCGTCAATTGTAGTTGGTATTTTCCAATTTTTAATTATCCTCTACCAACCATTAAAAAAAAGAGTCAAAACATACAGTGTCTCATGTGTTATGTATATGTATATTATAATACATGTTACGAATAATTACGATAATATAATTTTAATGTTACTGCTCTTTTTATAAACATGTGGGAGGTTTATTAGGAACGAAATCAGGTTCTGACTATAGACCTAATTTTGAACATCACAGTTGACTGCCTTTATTTACATGCAACGTTTCAGATATAGTTCAATAACTTCTATCAGTTGTTCAATGTTCACTTACGTGCAGTAAATCGCTTAGAGCCTTTATAAATACTGCAAGTAAAAATACAATTTTATTTATTTAATATGTAAACCATTGTATAAAATATGAGCTATCATGTACTTATAAGCAATATAAGTGGCTAAGACATATTTTAAAGCGCATATATTCTAATAGTTAATTTTGGCATGCAAAAAATGAGAATTGAACAATTGTGATATTCTAGCGGATCTAGTCAGTAATAGTATGTTCACATCAATGATATAGTTCATGGAAGATCCATTAATCATAATAAGCACGTGAGTATTAATATAACATATTTATACTCGTATTATAACTAACATATTTTTTATATTTTTATACGATATTAATAGATTATTTAATTAATTTTTACTTCGCTTCATTTGTTTCTATGAAAAACGTTTTTATATTACTCTACATATATTTAAATTTTTTATGTATTCATCAATGAAATAAATGATGACAGAAAAATAATTCTTCAATACAATTTTCCTACATTTTAATTTTTTTATTGTTTTCCATCGATTTTCAAAATTAAAGAATTTAATGATTTTTTAAAGAATGTAGTGTATCATAGTTCTTATTGAAACATTTAGACATACATTTCCTAGTTAATCATCAATTAATATTGTTAATCTGTCAGTATTGGTGACTGGGCAGAATGTCAATTATTGCTCAAACTAGAATTATTTTTTTTCCATCAATATGTTTGCAATGAAAGGAACAAAACAGATAATATAGTGGGGATGTGACGTAATACTGCTGTAAGCTCGTAAATTGAGCAATGGAATACATACTAAAATGGACAGTTAGGGACCATAAAAAGTGTTCACGACCGAGTAACCAGAGTCCTTAAAGTAATTTATACTTACGGAAATCCGTTAAAATCCAACCTTAGATCCACCACGTGTTCTAATAATGTACGCTTTCAAAAAATAAAATAAATTAATTACCTCAGCGTTTGTATAAAGAATATTAATAACGTGACCTACAAATATGGTATGTATGTCTATCTATCTGTCTGTTACCAAGATATTTCTTGAACATACTGGTACATAGACTTGAAAGTTTACAATGAAGCCTCGTTGCTGTATAAGAAATGTCGAGTTTCTATGATGGTGCATGTCACTCTATGGGTGTTTTCTCAATGCTAGCGAACATTCCAGCGTTGGTATTATGGGTAACCATAAAATGAGAAAACGAGAAAATCGCAGAATAAATTTTAAAGAAACACACCATTGAAATAAAATGTAGTTCCAATATATTTTTATCAAAGAATTTGAGTAATCTATAAAGACGGGAATTAAAAACCTCCTTAATACCTTTAGAGAAGTAATTTACGGAATTATTTTACATAAAGAAACCCTCGAAGTGGCACCTTAACTGTGGTGGCGATATAAGCAATAATGTAAGGATCACGGCTTAACAGTTTTTATTTATTGATAATCAATCAAATGTGTAAATGAAACAAATGATATATGTGAAAATAAAATTATATTTTTAGAGCGAACACCAAAAGTTTACCAATAAAAGTCTGGTAAATAAATTTAGTTAAGCATCTGACTCTGGGTTCTATCTATTAAAACCTTTCAATCACGTACTGGTAGGACGTTCGGTGCTACATGCGAGTACTACAACACGAAAATCATAACTGCACAAAATCTTACCTTTATATATGCTTAGATATAACTGTAAAACTTCGGTAAACACATTTAATTATTTTACAATGCCATAGGATACGACCTGAAAACTCACCATAATTATCTACGACGAAAGCAATCAGGTAAAAAGATATTTTTCTTGAGCATACAAATTACAAAAATTATATATTTAGAGAAAATATTTATATTCAGAATAGTATAATTTTAATTAGTCCAACATAAAAAGTTCGTAAGTACACGGCTTTGATTTCTGTGTTTTTCTTCTTAAAGTCACTCTAATTTTCGGCCAATGGAACTCTCTCATCATTAAAATAAGAAGATTGGGAGATTTCTGATTCTTTGAAATCGCTTGAAACGCTAATAACAGCGCTAGCCATGATAAACAAATAATAATTATCACAAAACACACAGTACCCCAAAAATAAAAGTGCAGAAAAGCATGAAATTTAACATTGAGCTTCATTTTTATATAAGCAGTACTGTGATCGATGTTGGTGAATGTCACTCCCTGAGATTAGCTGAGTGTTAGCAAATACTTTTACATTAATTTTATGTGTAACCACGATAACAATAAAAAATAGCAATCAACAAATTTGATAACAAACTGAGTAAAATCATAATATTTTTAAATGTGATACATTAACAATAACTGTTGATGCTTATTGATGGAATTATTGACACTTATTTATTAAGTAAAAAAAAAACCATATAGAGAAAATCAATGTTAAGAGTTGGTTAAATGATTAAGATTTCGCCGAACTCTAGCATTGCAGTAACTTTCCTACCTCAGCTTGGTTTTTATTATGTGCAAACTGCTATGAAACCTGACTTAATGAACAAAATCGTGAATGTATCATATACAACAGTATATTTGCCCTGACAAACATCAGACAAGAATGAGCCCTGTATTGTTGCATATCGAACCATGAAATTTGGCTGAGCGTTGTTGGAGCTTAACACAAAAATAGGCTGAAACAACTTCTCTTTTGTCTCCCGTGGTAAGAAAAATCCTTTTAGGCATGATATTCAAACTGCCTATCTGTCCACAGGACATTTCAAGAGTGAAATGAGCTCTACCCTTGACATTTTGCGTGAAACTCGGGGAACCCTGTAGTGTAGCGTATTCCTACCATGTCTATTAGACCTACGTGTCACAAAAGCTCAGATAAATAGTATTGTGTGACATTCACCAAAGTAAAACTCCATGTTTCCTGCACAGAAATGAAGCTACATTGCAAATCTATGTCAACTCGTTTTTATAATTAAAAAAATAAACAGGGAAACAGGCGATTCTAATATTCCAGCTCTTTGAATGGTAGGGTTTCTTTACGCTTTATTACGGTTTCATCAGTAACGTAAAACACTATCCACTATCCAGGGATACAATAGTGTGTTAAAGTGACGTCACCCTTACGTTACACGTGAAGCGGTGTACAAAGTTCGATAAACTGCTTAGGGAATATGGAATCCCAAACCTCACCCTGTAATTCCTCTACGCTCAATACCACGTGAATGTCCTCCATTCATCAAATTGAATAGTTGGAGATCATCTGCTTAAAGTTTATTTTTGAAGATGGAAGGATTGTGTAGGAAACAGGATTTTTTACGGACATTCGCCATCGTTCAGTTAAAAAAATGAGTAACACTACGTTTCGAGGTCTGCAATCTGATCTCTTTTTCAGGTACATAACTAATCTAATACATAATTACAAACTAGGTTAAAATAGACAAATTATACCAAAGCGTTGTGATACGCCTAAGTCACGAATCACAACCACCATTTTTTTTATCAACTTCACTAACTCTGAACATGTACATAAGAAAAAACAACACTAATCATTAAAACTGAACTACAGAATACAGATAACAAGACGTCTGAATTCGTCTACCAACCACCAACGACCTTGACGTTATTTATCTGACGAAGATGTTGCAGGTTGCAGATCTCGATACGTAGTGTTACTGATTTTTGTTTCACTGAACGATGGCAAATTAGAGACCCTCCAATAAACCATATTGAATGAATAAACATTAAGTCAAAAAAGTCTTACCGTTAACAATTTCCAATTAAAATAACCCAATAAATTTAGTATAAAACACATATTTTCCTTAAGTAATAATTCTTGACAAATATATAATTATATGAATTTAACAATCAACTATAATACTACTTTCATATATCACAGCCATTTTATAATTGGCCCTCATCTAGAAAAATTATAACGGAATATATGTTGAGTACAGTTTTCTAATTTCATCGAAGAACACCATGTGAAGTATAGACGGAAAAAAAACAGTGTATGAAATGATTGCATTACACTATAGTAGACATTCACCATTTGGTTCAATCATAAACATTACATCAAGACGCTTTTTACTGAAGATTTTATTTGCAATGCCTCTCGTGTCTACATTTTTAGCATCTGATGAACTAATTTATGTTTATTACTCATCTCAACCATAAATCCAGGAATATAAAAAATAAACCTTTACTACTGACGAAACAGAATATGAGGCGCCTATTGTAATTTGGGGGCCATTGTATTTATTGCTTAATCAGTTTCTGGGCTTTTTTTTACAAGACAACCTAATGGTCTATCATCACAATAATTTAAACAATTTTTAATAGTTTAAGTTATCAATAAAAAATGTTTGGAACTAAAAACAAAATATTTCTTCGATATGAAAATCCTTTCAAATTAATCTGCCGTTTTGAGATACAAATTGAGTAAAGTTTTGATTTTTGTTTAATATTATTTCAACTTGTTGTGCAAAAAAATATTACTCGTATGTTCCTAAATAGATAAATTATTATATGGAATAGGCTGCCTCGTATATCCTAAATTTGGTTTTACACGAAACTATTCAGCATTATTATTAAAGAGAACGGTTTGAGTATGAGAGTATTTTAATATGGGTCCCTTTTAATGAGTAGGTTCAGTAGTTGGCGTTTTGATTAAAAGGCCTTTTGGACTGTCGATCCCATTTCCCTTGTCGATTATACCCTTGATTAGGAAAAAAACTATTATGACGAGTAAAATATAATTAAAACTAGAATAAAAACACAGTATTGCTGATAAATACTTAAAGGGAACTAAACATAAACTTTGATCATTTTTAAACCTACAGAGGTTTTCCATAAGTACCACTCATAACAAAATGTATGAAATACATTAAATAATATGAAATGTTTAGTGATGAAATCAATTTATCCAGGAAATACTTTAGTTACTATTGTATTTTAATCAACTTAAAGAAATTATAATTATATACCAATATATTAAATCTAACACCTATTGTGATTAAATATTAATAATAAATATAATATTTATATTCATTCTTCATTCTTCACTTCAAGGCATTAAATAAAGCTCAAAGGAACCATATTAGGTTCTTTGCAATGTAAATGTATATCTAATGGGAATATCAAACCGTAATTGAAAATGAGCACAATTTTACCTCTTTGACAACAATGATATTATAAACTGCATGTGAATAGGGTTTTCTCACTCCAAAGTCTTTATAGTAAAATATGTATCCTTCAAAGAATCATCCACCATGAGGTGTTCTGCTTCATATTTAACTTATTTTAACATGGCACACCTACACTAGAATTAAATTACCTGCAGCTTTTTCCTCACATAGGATTTAAAATTGCGACTTTAATCAAATAATGATTAGACTAGCTTCACGAGTCTTAATTGTCACATTTTCAAACGTTTAATGTACAATCGAGGACAAGAATGTAACGATCATCAGTCATTTGACAGGTATTTGGTCTTCAGATCATATGTTAGTTTGGTTATTTAAACGCATATGTGACAGATACGCCAAAAACAATATAATTGAATCCTTTGCCGTATATATATATATATATATATATATATATATATATATATATATGTATGTGTGTGTGAGTGTACTTTGAAAGGTTGCTGTTTGAAAATGTTCTTAGAAAGTTTAACATTTTTTAAATTTTTACCAAATGGGGATGAAGGTATCTTTGTCTCGTATAAACGTATCTCCCATTTATAAGTTTTATAAATGGGATTTCATCACAGGTCCTAGAAAAATATTATGTTTTGTATACGAACACGAAAGTGGTACGAAGAGAAAATTATTAGCTATACATTATTTTGTTTGAATGTTATGAAATTTTGTTGTCATGTATATGTTACTTCTCTATAATACTACTTATAAATCTGCTATACGAAATAAACAATGTATAGAATTTACATGGATCATTTTTGGATAGAACATTTATCGAATTTGTTAATCTCTGATGTTTTCGCTGTGCAACTGTAGGAACATGTAGGTAATAGCGGCATGGCTGCCATATATTCAAGACAACATTGAGACATCTGATGAGAAAGGAAGCCATGATTGTTGTTGGTTGTTGTTGTTGTTGATGACTGGTTGTTTAGAACATCTGCTTCCACCAATATTTGACAGTCTGGCGGAAATGATAGAAATTGTACATTTACTTCTGCGCCATGCGGGCACTGTTTACGTAAACTGTACAAGTTTCATAAAGGACCTTTATGTACCAATTCAGAGAATTCTTGTTGACTTTTTTTTTAAATATTTTTTAGTTACGATATATGGCTTTAAAGAATAAGTAGGATCTCTGACATTCCACATCTTATCATTCTCCAAATATAGAACACTACGTTTCGACGAGTGTTCATATCTTCTACGCTACCTATCTTCTTCATCAGGTGCCACAAAGCCTTAGGACCAAAGTAACTTCTGTTCCCCCTTCGTAGGTGGATCAGTAAAATTTGGGAAAGGTTTTGTATCCTTTTATTTCAAAATTTATAAATTAAAAAGTGTGTAAAACTTATTAAAATTTTAATGGCGAAGATATAACCCTCTAATATATATATATATATATATATATATATATATATATATATGTGTGTGTGTGTGTGTGTGTGTGTGTGTGTGTGTGTGTGTGTGTGTGTGTGTGTGTGTATGTGTGTGTGTGTGTGTGTGCGTGTGTGTGCGTGTGTGTGTGTGTGTGTGTGTGTGTGTGTTCACTTATTTACTTCTGCAACAACGTTGATAGTCATCAGAAGTTGCGGAATACCTTTTTGATAGGAAATCCCATAAAGAGTTGATGACATATCTGTGGATATTGACTCTTTAACCTAAGTCAGAAATTAACATATTCAGCAATTTGAAGCCTCTTGGTGAGAACAGAACTTTCACATTGTATAAATAACATGACTAAAATCCTAATTTTGCTGATAATTTGAGCTATGAATGAGGTTGAGGGGAAAATTTAAATAGACGACAACCAAATTATATAGGAGCTTATTCATAAAATAAAATGAAATGAAACATTAATTTTCTTATCAAACTATGAAGTCTACATATATTTTTTATATCAACGTAAAAATATATCTATATTTATCATTTTTTCATGTATTTTATGATGAAAAATATTTCGTAGACCAATACGAAAATGTTAAAGAAATTAAAGTGTAAGGAATAAAGCACTAAAGTACTAAAAAATTATACCGAAACAACCTTCACCCTACTGCTACAAACTTGTCTCTAACTCTACTCGAGGAAACAATGGCTCCCACACAGCGGTACGCCACTTTTTTCCCCAAATGCGAAATTTAGTAATACGATTTAGTAGCTATTATAACGAATAAAACATAAAAAGATTTACTTGAGTGCCTTAATTAAATTAATCTTTTTAAAGACAAGAGAATAAAAAATAAACTAATAAAAGCTTTCTATCAACCTTCACTAATGTACTAGTAAATGTGTTAGGATTGGATATTTAACTGTCATAAAATGTATTACTATATTCTTAATACTAATTTATAATTATTCCTAAATGATATTTACGAATAAAAAAATACTATTATACGGCTGATAAGTTGTACACGAAGCCTGCAATAGTAAGTGTTTTGTTCAGCTTATCCTTAATATGCAAATCTTTTACAAAAATAATGTTGTAAATGCTTACTGTACATATAACTGTAAATCAACCTCACTTTACCTCAGTCCCACTTTGTGTTCTGTCTAATCATGGTGGTAAGAGAAATTAGAAATAATATTACTAAATACTGTTCCTATGCTATTTTTGGTCAGGTTTCAGTGAAATAAAATAAAGTAATCATTGTGAAATGTTGTAAGGGATTGCATATCATCAGATAAGAAAATTTTTGAGATAAAATACACCAATATTTAGAATACAATGCAAAATAATTTTTGTTTATATAGTGCAGATTATCTTAAATAACTAAATTAGACAGTAGCGGATTTCAGTTTAAAAAAGTAAAGAATAAAATTGCCTTGTATCACTTAAAGAAAAAAAAGGCATTTCGAACTATATTCACTAATATAGAACTTAGAGTTTTGGCGTATTACTGTGCTTATTCGTGGTGGCCCAAAATTGGAATCGAGAGAAATAAAGGAATGAAATTTGTAATGGACATTTACATTACTCTCAAGTTAATCTTTATTTTCAACACAGTAAGAGGAATACGCAGGCTCCAGTGCATATTGTGTTCAAATATTTATATCAAATAAATTGTAATAAAAATTTAAAATTTAAAAAAGGTTATTACATACATCCAAGTAGCTCCAGATTGGATGCGCAGTTTCGAGTTAGTTATGTTCCTTGTGCAACAAAATGGGGTGTACCGAGTCTACATGCTTTATATGTGAGTGAAAATTTAGAGCAGATGATCATTACAGGTCCAAAAAATATTAACTTACAAGAAAAATAACATCTGGTAAGAACTTTGCATGACAGTGTAATAAATCCAAAATATTTCAGTACTGGGAACGATAGTGCCAATATGTTCATAAGATATAATTATAAGAATTAGAATTTTATTAGTTAATAATGAATATAATATTATTAGTGTATACAAGTCTAAAATCACAAATAAGCGTGTGCTGCAATATATAAAAGTAACTATAACATAACTGCAACTATCTCGCTTTCCCGATAAGTATCATATTATTCAGAACAACAACTATCACTCTAACAGTAATATTTGGCTACTAACTATTTACTTTACATTAGGCTTAGTGAAATCATCCTGTAAGAATCTTACATGCTGACAAAGTAAAATAAATATGTGTCAAATGTGCCTCATTTATCAGAAGTAAAACTAATCGAAGTAGTTTCTATTGGCCCTGGAGGGTGAAGGTTGAATATCACTACGAATAAAAGTGACAAAAAGGGATATTTTGTACTTGAGCAAGTTAATAAAACGTTTCGACAGTGCTAAAGTTTAAAATTAACAATGCTTTGTATTAATATACTTGTTAAATAATATATAATATCTTTTAATGACACAGTACGTTCCTTTTATACTTACTTCTCACTAACTACAGATTAACTTTTTATGAGAGCTTAGTGATAATTAGTGATATAACTGAAAAACTAAAAACACTTTCTTTTAGGATAAAAATGACGAGCGATGGAATACCATCATGAATAGTGAAATAATCACTTTGTTGAAAACAATTCATTATACCGTGTCAGAAAAAAGGCTTATAAGAGAATCCAAGAAGAAAAAGAAGAAATACACTACTCTGTGTAAATGTATTTTAAACTTACAATATACTGTTGATGTAACAAAAATATAAATGATCGTTAAATACTGAAAACTAATTTTTCTCAGTTAAAAAGAAAATGTTATATAATTAAAAAAATTGCATTAACTAAGGTAATTAAAACAAAAGAATCCCTAAAAATTCATTAGGTTGATTATTAATTTCTTTATTTTTTATCAAATGCAATAAAATCCGCAATAAAAATTCAGTACCGAAAGATTTTCATCTCTTTTAACAAAGTAAGCTGTAACAATGAAGTTCAACTGTTCATTGGAATTGTTTTAAGTTTTCTACCTTTCAGTATTCCAGGTGATATTTCTGGTTGGATTTAATGGGAGTTCAAGTCATTAGCCACGGTCGTTAAAGCAGTTTTCTGTTCCGGGTGGGTAAGGAAGCAAATTAGTTGGGCTCAGAATGTTCTTACTCGCAAAGGAAGAGAACAACTCGCAACTTTGAACAAGTTTGTACCTTTCTTAAAGGTGCAATGAACATTTACAATATCACGAAATAAAACTTAAAGAGATTACACTAATCGTGTAGAGCTGCCGATTGCCTGAAGATCCTCCTGAGAGTTTAACGCAAAGCTGCAATAATATTAACATAGGATTCTACAACTGATAGATATAAAATTTCTATTTTATTAAATGAATATTCTGCAATAATGATTTTTAGAAGCATTTAAAGTTAAAATATAAAATAATATTATAACTGTTATAAAGGTACTTAAAATATTACCCACTTTATGATGTAGTTAATTACTTTTTGAATAAAACTAAACTAGACTTACTACTGAGAAATGCGTCTAAAACATTTATTAAATTTTTCAGTATTCATTGATTAGGAAATTATCATTTGCATAGGTAGTTTTACGTTTGGATATGTCTCGACCCCTAGTATCGCATTACTACATCGATTATAAAAAGATCATATGCATAGTTAGGTTTATGTTAGGATATGTCTCGACACCCTGGTATCGCATTACTCATCGATTATAAAAATATCTTACGCATAGGAAGGTTTATGTCTGGATATGTCTTGATTACTAGTATCGCATAACTATGAGTACATCGATTATAAAAATATCTTACGCATAGGAAGGTTTATGTCTGGATATGTCTTGATTACTAGTATCGCATAACTATGAGTACATCGATTATAAAAAGATCTTACGCATAGGAAGGTTTATGTTAGGATATGTCTTGATTACTAGTATCGCATAACTATGAGTACATCGATTATAAAAATATCTTTCGCATAGGTAGGTTTAAGTCTGGATATGTCTCGACCCCTAGTATCGCATTACTATGGTACATCGATTATAAAAATATCTTACGCATAGGAAGGTTTATGTTAGGATATCTCGACCCCTAGTATCGCATTACTATGAGTACATCGATTATAAAAAGATCTTTCGCATAGGTAGGTTTAAGTCCGGATATTTCTCAACCCCTAGTATCGCATTATTACGAGTACATCGATTATAAAAAGATCATACGCATAGGAAGGTTTATGTCTGGATATGTCTCGATTACTAGTATCGCATTACTACATCGATTATAAAAAGATCATACGCATAGGCAGGTTTATGTCTGGATATGTCTCGATTACTAGTATCGCATTACTACATCGATTATAAAAAGATCATACGCATAGGTAGGTTTATGTCTGGATATGTCTCGACTCATCGCAAAATATCTTATTGCATTACTACATCGATTATAACAATATCATACCCATTCGTAGGTGTTTGGTTGGACGTGTTTCGACTCCTGATATCGTACAGCTACATTGATTATAAAAGGATAACAACATATTATATAGGTTGATGTGTAGATATGTCTCGCTTCAAAAATCCCATCGCTACAGTGATCTGAATTTTTTCTAAAAATAAATAATGGCAAATTCATAGTTAATTGTTTATCTCATTGATAGCTTTATAAGTGAATAAATATTCAATTAAATTAAAAGAAATATAAGTAACACAATACACGAGTTGTACACAGAAACAATTGTTACGAATCAAACCAATAACACGAATTTCTGCCCATGTCATCGCCACAGCCGTTTAGTACAGGGCGTGGCGATGACTAAACGGACAGCATAAAGGACTCCAACAATTTGAGCTGTATTCCCTGTTTGTATGTCCTGTATTTGCCGTTACTACTGTCATATATTATACAATATATATATATATATATATATGTACATTGTGAATTAAATTAAATTTTTGTGAAATTAAAATATAGTATCACAGAACCAGACAGAACGTAACGAAACAGTTTTTTTTTTTTTTTTATTCAAACCCTTTTCAATTTGACCTTTAAAACAAGAAATACCTACAAAACAAGTTTCAAGTCTCTGGAGTCTTTCTATCAAGATTTATTGGATGGACGGGGAGGCGGTCTGATAGACGGACGGCCTGACTTTCCTTTGACCTTTGACCTTTTAACTCTAAAATTAGAGGAATTTATTCTTCGATAAATATAAATGAAGTATAAATACCTATTTTTGTGCTATAATGCTAAACAATACGTTGCGGGTAAACATTATAGTTCGTATACTGGGTAGATAAAAAAACTTACTGTAAGATCTCACAGTTTAGTTTACAAAATGTATTATTGCAAAGACTCTATACATACATATTTGTTTGTATTTGCAAAACAAAGCGAAATACTACATTTGAAGTTTTAAATTTACTAAATTTATCTTTGCTTATAAATTTTGTGATGAACTTCATCCGCAAGAAATATGAAGCATGTATTTCCTCAATATCGCGAACATAACGTATATTCTTAAACATAAATATATTGTCTACTGTGTGTGTTCAAAATATTCCAGTAACAATAGTTCACAAAGTCAAAGTTCTGGTTAACAATGGACCCCGAAGTTAGAGGATACTAAGCTGGACCGGTTAAGTGAAACCTATAAAGAGAATTTACCGAAGCAAAATAATGTAAGTGCAGTCTATTGTGTGAGGAAATATCAATATTTCAGTTTTTGTACTATAACAGTACCACTGCGTGAATTGTAGATTATACTAGTACAAATGAAACACGAGTTTACATTTGTATTGGTTTGTTTGATCGCTATATTGTTTATTGATCTTTAAAAATCAAATATCTTAATTTTATTCATATTTTTACAGCTTGATTCAAAAATGGATAAAATAATAAACACATACTATAAATTAGTATTTAATGTTGTCTTATTATTAATGATATGGCTGGACCTTCTGTAAATCGTGTCGTGACTCATCTTTCCGTTCTTTTTATCCATCTGTGCAAGAATTCTTAGTAAACAGGTCCTATAAACCTTGGTAAAAGTAAAAAACCTTATTGAATTTGTGTGGTAAAACAATCAAAGAAAAGACCGTATGTCTGTCAGTCTGTATGTTATTATGTGCTATAACACTTGATAGAAGAGCTCTATAGATTTAAATAATGTTCCTTCTATAATACTAGGTTCCTCTTGGTAAAAGAAGAGTTCTGTCGGTGTTAGTGTCAACAGGTAAATGTGCTGTCCATCCCTTTATGCTTTATCTTTTTAGGTAAGTTTCTTTGAGTTATCCAATATCAGTCGTATTGGTTTATTACACAATAGATTACCAAATGTGTTTACCTTACCATCCTTCCAGTGGTTTAAATCAAGCATAGTTAATTTTTTGAAGCTTTCAGACGAAGGGTCAAACCTAATAGCTACCAATACCTCCATAGTCTTTTAATAAATAATTTAAATTCCCAAATTAAGAATAATTCTAAATTTATTTAACAAAATCGTTTGATTTGTCACCCCAATATACTGACTTTTACGCAACTACTTGGTGTAACATTTCACATAGAAATGCCGGATAAAGTGGTCAAATATACTTTGAAACTGGGGTTAAGTCGACTGTTTCCTAATTATCTAAGTGGTCAGGTTTGAAAGGAAAGGATAGGATATTACTTATTAAAATTTAATTCACAAAACCCTGTATCGCTAAAAACAAACAAATACCTTATTGTTGATCTAGAAAAGCCAGTCTAAAACGTATGGGTGTTTCCCAAGTTTTGTCTCTGGGTCCAATTTTATTTATTTTTTACAAAGCCCACAGTAAAAATAATTAAAATTTTCACGGTATCTACTTTCATAGTATGAAGACGATACTCTAATACTTTTGACGTATCCTCTTTATTCGTCAATAAAGGTGTCCAATGTAATAAGGACAACTTGCCTGATATAAATAGCAGTTTGAATGGGGACTTGCTAAGAATAAAAGTGGATAATTGTTCTATTTTGATTGCCTATTTCTATTAACGAGGTAATGGATACTGATTCAGGTATTTCAGGTATATATGATGCTATAAATGAAAACTGTTTAGGGATAGAAAATGTGTAACTGTCTTTTGAGTGACAATCGGCACTGAGCTAAAAGTATTTTAAAATATTTTTCTACTTTTAATACAAAAATTTTATTTTTGTATTGGGTTTAGAATTTTAGTTTTGTCATTGTTAGCATGAGTTGGTAATTTTAGCAGTAAATCTTTGAATATCTTATTACTGACTTTTAATAATTTTTTAATCCTATCAAATGTTACACCAGCCTATGACAAGGGACTAGAAACGGTATCAGATACACTAGTGACTGAGATAGCCTTTAAACAAACATACATTAATAGTAATGGCCTTAAAATTAGACGCGCTCGTTTGTTGAAAAGATTTTACAAACATGTGGCTACTTGCTATTGCTAGTATGGTGAGATTTGCAAAAACTACAAAAGCCAAATTTTATGGATTAGTTGATCTGCATTTCTGTTTAAGTTTTAACATTATTTAAAACTATGGTTAGTGGTCAAGATATACAGGAGCATATACTTCCTTCGTTACTTTTATATGGTAACAACAACTTTCTGTGTTTTAACAATTGTTAAAATGTTAAATTAAACAACAACCAATTTAAAACTTTAAAAATTAGTTTGACAATCTATAAAAAGCCGTTATCCAATATTATAAATATTAAATTTAATTAATAATTGCTTACAGGGCCAATTGTCTTGTAAAAGAGTTTTCAGGGAAAGCTTTTTATATAAAATAAATATAATGAAAATTAACACCTTGACTCGAATATTCTTGGAAATTTTGTAATAATAGTGTGGGTGGCTTCGTTAGTTTTACAAAACAAAACACTGCACTAAAATACTAAAAGCATTAATAAAACCATTTACACCTTAGTTCACTCGCCATAATTTAATCTATTTCCATACAACCAACGCATATTATTACGTGTACACAATGTAGACTGTGGGTGGCAGTGGTTTGGATTGGAATTGTTTTGAAGAGGCAACGCAGCAAAAGTGGCAGTATTATTGTTTACTAAAATAAAAGTATCTTAGCTCCAGCTTAAAGTTTATTTAGTCCAGCGTACTCATTTTGAATTTCAAATTATCCTATATTGGGACTTTATCAGGGCTTGCTTTTATAGCAAAGAAAACGTTTTGCTGTATACAAATGGGACTTTATTGTGATGTTATTATTTAACTGAAAAAATAAAAAAAGTTTATGCATTTCTTAGGAACACATAATTCTAGAAATTGGTCCGTGCAATTCTAGTTTCCATAGCCATATGTGAGTCGAAGAACAAATAATTGTGCTATAAGAAACCAAATCTTAGTATATGTATCACAAGAAACTGTGATATTGGACTATGAGGTTTTCTTGTGACATTGTAACAGAGTAGTTCTTTATAATTACCCACTATTTAAGAATGTAAATCTTTAAATATGGGTTTTAAAGCTACCTGATTTTTAATTAAATTCAGTTATTATTCCACATTTTAATTAATTTCAGACTTACGGAAACATTTTGTAGCTTTTAAAACATATAAAATCTTAAATAAATCAGCCGTATTGCCGTAGTATTGCTCATAACATCATGATTATTTATACTGCTGCAATTAATTTTGAGTAGAATCTGCATCACATTCAGTTTACAAAATGCGGTAACCACCTCGTCGCTGTTTATTCAATTTTCACTTTTTCTCTTCATTGGTATTTGTGTTTAGAAACAGTTTATTCAAACACTAACACAATGATCTATATCCTCACTCTTTCAAAATTACAATGGAAAACTATAACATAGTGCAAGTTGTATTCTGGAAGAATTAAGTTTAGAATCTTCCGAGGTAGTAGTTCTTCATCAACATCACAAGTCTAAAGAATTCTCTCCAAAACAAAATCGGAAGGGGAAACCCTTGATTACTGATCTTAATTTAGTCAAGCTTAGACCTTTAATGTGTGCCGTGGTTGCGAACCATTCCTCTGCTAACTAGTTAAGCTCGTTTTGACCAAGCTGTTTTTCAACCGCCAAACTGCTCCAGTTAAGCTATATGTTAGTTATTAGTATTAGTTGGTGTTGTTGATGTTAATACCTGTCGGTGATTATTTGTTGGATGTTTATTTCCAGGTTTGTGAGCCCCGATATTTTTGTGAGATACTATCCCGACTGAGACTCTCAGAGTCAGTTGCGATATGTTTGGAAGAAAATAAGTCGTTACATCACTAACGGAGAAACAAAGTTCAACGTTTTAGGCCGCTAGACCACCTGTTTCTAACAAAAAAATTAAAAGAATCCACGATTGAACTATTCCGTAATTAACTTTATTTTAAAATTGTTAATGCAATCATAAAATAAATATATTTATAAATGTATAAATAAATAAATAAATATATATATATATATATATATATATATATTTGTCTCAATAGGCCTCATTAATAAGAGTGATTAACGAAAGTTTGGATAACTCCTATTTTGTAAAAACTTCAAAACTAGATAAATCCAAATATAATTATAACATATCAACACGCAATTGTGGTTTAATTTGAAGTAAGGTACCTAGGCTAATGTAGGACCACTGCATAAGTAATCTGAACCATCCTGTATAAACTCTACTCTAGTTGGTGTTATGCCAATGAAACATTAATTTGTATACAATATTCATTATCAGAAGCTATGAAATATCAACTGCCTGGAAAGCTTTCACTATGAATTATGTGCAATAGAGACAGGAAATTATAAACTGTAAGGTATAGTGCAGATTTAAATCTATTTTCTTCCCCATATTTTATATTCCAGTTCACAGCTGGTCTGCCTCAGTATTACTGGATTTACTGTTTACTTTTATTACAAGCGACATTTATAGCAGTACTAAAATTGTCCTTTTACTATTTCATACTATAAAATTGTTTACCTCTCTAGTCATCCTGTTTAAATTACTTCTATAAATACTGTATTGGTATTTATTAATGAAAAGTAAACAAAAATTTTTACATTACATATAATTATAACCTACCGTCTAGTTTGTTGACTAGACGATATGTGAGAAATAATCCCTACAGCTGCGAATTCCTTACTAGTCCATCTATCATCTCATAGTTTATCTCCTAATTTTAAAGCTTTTACACTGTGGTATAATGCTTCAATCAGAAACAAGTAAATATCAGAAACATTTAACCGATTCACATGATATTTTAATTTATGTTCTCTTAAATTTTACCTTAGATTGCATTAGTTACACAATTAATAAGTCATCAAGTTCAATATTTAAATACTAAAAGCAAATTTAACCACGTGAGATACTTTACTACTGCTAGCCTTTGGCAGAGTTAAGCCTAGATATGGGTATAAAGTGAACGTCTTATTCTAAAACCTTAATTAAAACGATATTTGGCAAGCGTAGGAATACCTACCTTAGGTTTACCTGCATCACTGTGATGTAAGGCACACAATCAGTGTTATCTTTTAGTTATGATTTAGCTGTTATTTTGAGAGCTACACACATTGCGATTGACGTTGTAATGTACATTGACATATACAACAAAATAGTAAAGTTTCGGAGTTTGCTGGCAGTTATATTAGTTATACTGCTGAAGTGAGTACTTTAAATTCGCTGGTTTGATACTCCTGAAATCCCATTTTCTCTTTCAGCAGATAGTGGTTTAAGCGAGGCTGGACAGAAAGTGACAGGGTTACAAAATTAAAAGTATACATTATATACTCTTCCCTTTTTGGTATGCCATTCTGATGTGTGGTGAGGAAAAAAGTTTTGTTTGAAATAAAAGCCAAGACATATTGAAGCTAAAGCAGCAAAACCCTTACACTCCTTGAGGATTTTTTTATATAAGAGTTTGAAAACAAAATTTGCAAAAATTGTAGGCTACAGCCTTGTCTCTGGTTTCCAACTTAGCGCACTGTCCATGGCAGCGCCACAGATTTCACAGATGGTGGCCTAGACATCGATACTGGAAGTAAAGGTTGGCCCGAAAGAACAAAGGCAGCCTTCTGATGCTTCACAGAAATATTCTCCTTGAAACGTACTCTAAGCCCATACACGTCTACCGTCCCGGTCTTCATAATCTGCGCTTTCACTCTAGCAGCAGTTCCTTTTCTCCTTGGAGCGTACTCTAAGCTCTTCAAATCTACCGCCCCGGTCCTCATAATCTGCCCTTTAGCCCTAGTCGCAGATGTTTTTATCTCTGGAGCGTACTCTAAGCCCCTTCACATCTACCTTCCTGGTCCTCATCATCTGCCCTTTGACCCTAGCCGTGGTATATTAATCTTTGGAGCGACGTGTCAGGTGCAACACTTTGACCGTTCTGAATCGCCTAATCTGCTCTTTGGCCAGACTCGCAGTTGCTTTTCTCTCTACATAAAATCTTAAGGATCTACTTAGCTACCAACCTGGACTGTTTAATCTGTTCTTTAACCCTAGACGTCAATAACGTAAGTCCAAGAAAAGCCGTTTTTCTCTTCAGAGTTTTCTCTCAGATTCTCCACGTCTACCGTGGTTCCATAGTTGTTTTTTTCCCTGATGTAGACCTTTTAGGTTCAACAAGTCTTTGTCTTTAACTGCGTAATCTGCTCTTTAACCTCTGCCACGACTGATTTTATATTTAGAGATTACACACATACACTGAAGAAATAGGCCTTCTCGAGTGATTTATATCAATGATAGATGATAGAGGAAAGATTTTGAAACAACTGTACTGTAAGGCAGGTAGATAGTGGAAACGTTGTAGGTACGGTAAAAGTTTTATTAATTTCAATAATAAATGGTGAGTTTGTTAGAGTGCATATACAAGTTACAAGAGAATTATCAGTTCACATTACTATACTATGGTAGCAATATAGAACTAGTAGAACAGTACACTTTATTCTATACATTTTGTTAATACCTCACATATTATTAACAAAAATATAATTATATAGTATATAGTTAATATAATGAATATCAACTATGCCTTTTTCGAGTATTTGAACGGGGTTAAACCTACGTTATGAATACTTGGAAAAAAATATATTATTTACTTTTTAAATGATTTTGATTAATTAAATACGGGTTTAAAGTGCATTGAATAAAACTACGCCTTTTTCATTATGGAAAATAGAATCAATGAATGCTGGTCGGTATTTGGCTCTAGGAATTAATCATTTATATGAATATATAAATGAATTGTATAACATTATTTATGAATTATGAATTAGATATGTTTATGAATTAGGTATGTTATGAATTAGATAAAATATTTCCTGGAATAATAGGACAGACAAATCAGCACAGACTTAAAATATTGTAATGCTATGTCTTTGACGACTTTGAAAATGACGGATTGTTTCTTATGAAAAGGTGAAACATTCACAGCTTTCACCGAGTTATGCACGTTGATCCAATTCATCTGTATATAACTCATAGTATCCCGAGTCTCTTACCTAAAAATAATCAAAATACTACATTTAATATTATTTTACTAAACATGCCAAACAATTATTATATTTATTATACATATAATACAATTTATATTGAATTTAGATGTACATGCCATATACCCAACTATGTATCAGAGTAAAGGTGTAACTAAGTAATCACGATAAGCGCATGAAGAGTGAAGTAAAATATTTTTATTTCTCAATTACAAACTCTACTACCAAACAAACTTAGATTCATAAGAGTGGCAGTTAAGAAGTATTGTCATTAAATGGGTTTGCAAAACTCTTCCAGCTACGTTCAAAGTAAACAGAAGTATTGAGGTTTGAATTAAATAATTGGCTGAGCGTTAACGAATCACTCAAGGGGTTGGCATAATTTCTCTTCTGTCTGTCTTTTTTACTTTCCTTATGCATATCGAGAACTTAAAGTTGTATTTCTGCATAAAAATAGAATTTGACTATCGTGCATGTTCCTCATGGGATTTGGTTGATCAGTAGCAAAGTGTAACTTTCCGAAAGATATGTAAAGGAAGAATTAAACTGTGGACTTGAACTTTTTATATTTTGCTGACCTTAACAGTGCTATCAACATTCACCCTCCGTGGTTGTTTTATAGACTAGAGCTTGTGTTGAAATGCTATGTAATTTATTACATTTTGTAAATAACAGACAGGTAGACATGAAGATTTTTACACGGTCTTTGATCGGAATCCTGTGAGTAAAAACCATAGCTTGCATATATAAGTTTGGCTTACAGCAATGGTGCTCGAAAACAAGGTGATATAGATGAAAGTAAGCTCCTTAATATCTCTTGTTCTACATGCATATGTGAGTCTCTGTCTGCATTATATGGTACAGACAAAAGGAAGGCTGAGAGTTGTAACCTCCTGTGCTCTTGGAACATTATTATTTAAGACGAGAGAATGACTTTTGACTCTCTTAACCAAAATGTGAATTATAAATGTTCAAAAATCAAGTAAAAACGAATGTAGAAAGTAAAATACCAGTTACCGGAATTGCTCGCTCTATTACTGCACTAGACATTGTAAAAAATCTCCATTAAAAAATATAACCTTAAATAATGTTCCAATCTGAATCTAAGAAATGGAAATTTCAAGTTTGCTGTTATTTATAGAAAATATGAATATTGCAATTAACGTCCCTATCGTAATCAACCACTATCTACTAAGTCACCTGGGAGAAATTTACTTAATATGAACTGCTCATAAGCTAGAAAATTAATTACAAAAAATAATTAACGAGTAAAAAATTTATAGGTTCTCTTGACGTCTACAGAAAATCTATCTATCATCCTCTGCAAAAAAAACTCCACCAGACAAAAATAATTAAAGAGCTGACTCTGAGTTTTTAACTTTATGTAACCTACACACCAATTCCAACTTCTTTAGCCATTCAGTCAAATCTACATTCCATCATAGTGTATGATTAAATCTGAAAATCTTTCTTTGAGTATAAAACAAATTAAAAGCCATTACTCTTAAATTTGATTCAAGTTAATTCAATGTTACGGTTATTTAAAATTAAAGAGGAATCAGGCCCATGGGATGAACCATTCTGGAGAACGCCGCATACTTAAAGGTTTTAAAATAAAATTTATCAATGAAGCTTTCTTGGTAGTTTTCCTAGAAAACAAAAAGGTCAGTAATGTAAATCCCCTTTAATATTAAATGTAGTTAAAATGAGGTATTGGCACTTTTTTATTTATTTTGTTTTTAAGGTGTTACATTTTACAACATTGCTTTGCTGGCTAATTGAAATATATCCGCCATTTATAGCAATGAAATATTGTATTATTCTCTCGTACAAAATTAGTATGCTGTAAAATTACAACATTTAGACTCCTTTTGAAAGTTTATGTAAAATATTGTGACTATAAATACTAAAAATAACATAAAAAACACAACGCCTCAAACGTGGTGCAGGTGCTATTTGATGTTTGTTTCATACGACCTCGATGACATACGAGCTATAAAGGGGTGAGTTGTGTGACACAGGATTGATAGTGTGTCTGGGATAAACTAGGGACGATCTGTAAATGTTAAATAACCTGTCTATCACTGTCTATTGACCTGGAAAATACAACGTTTTAAGAAATGGAAAAGGACGGTTGATAACTTATTGTTCACATTAACTTGTGTAAATTGTCAAATATCTGAGATTCATTTTCAGTTCCTTTAAGAAATGACAAAAGAGATTATGCAAAGTAGGCTGACTAAGATTACTCAAGAATCTCAATAGGTGGATATTTTCAAGAAGCTTTCTTGCAAACTGAGCATCTGAAAAATTTACGGAAAGTAAGAAGTGAAATTATAAGAATCTAATATAACATATCAAGGGTTCATGATGCAGCCTGACATTTGTGATCGATGTACCACACTTAATAACCGCAAATGTAGGAAATGAAAGCTGAAATAATTTTCTTAAGGTGGCTTATGCCATGGATGTACTGATATTATTATGATGTTATGTACTGTACTCGTAAGTTAAATAAATAAGTATTTCTAATTAAATAAAACTATTGAACCCCTTAGTTTGTATTGTTTTGGTTGTATTTATTTGAATCATAATACTATATGTTATTTAGTAAAATACTTAGACCAGCAGTTGACTCAAGTTGGTTTGGAAAACAGAAATATACTGTGAAGCGCTTGGAAAGAATGACATTTTAATTTATTTTTCAGTTATCAAGCATTTTCATTAAGATATTATTACTATATTGTACCGATATGAATGTCTTACCCTCGGACCCGAAGTTTGTAGAACAGGAAGTAAATAAACTGGAATGTGCGAGAAGTTTCCGTTCTCAGTTGTGGTCTTGGAAAGTTTCACTAATTGAACCGAAATCTCTCAAATTGGGAACAAAGGATCTGGAAACTTTGTCGCTGTGAACTCCATCAATCGCTTGACTTGAACCTGCACAAATAAGCTCTTTCGTTTTAAATTATATTTACAATTTAATTTAAATGTTATACTACCTTAGTTGTGGATCACTCAATGAGGAAATAAACAAAATTAAACGCCCAGTATTAGATAATGCACTAACGATGATTCAACCGATCAATATATATACTATTAAAAATTAAATTGTATAGGTGATATAAGGTTGGAACGTATGTTCTCAGGGTTTTGTGTAACTGTTATTACGACAAATCAAGTACCCTGTTGAAAGCTTACCTGTACCAGATTAAATGTACAGGAACTTCAGTGACCATGTAGTTTAGACGGTTTAAAATAAAGGTGAAAAAGCTCGAAAACGGGATGCCTCACGACTTGAACGATCGACAGAAATTGTCACGTTTCGAGGTGTGTTCCTCTTTCCTTCTGCGCAACCGAAACGACCCTTTTTTGTATCGTGGCGAGCTAATAAATGTGGATCCTGTTCAATAAACAGAGAGGGCCAGGAACTTCGAGCCTTGCAGACACTTCCCAAAGGTGAACACCCACTAAAAGAAGACTATGGTTACAGTATGGTGGTCTGCAGCTGGCGTAATCCACTACAATCTTTTGGAACCTGGCTGTCATAGCAGAGTTCTATTGTGAGAAACTAAAAGAAATGTACAAAAAATTGCGTCAGCACTGCTGGCATTGATCAACACAAGAACTACGGTCCTGCTTTACGACAAGGCTCGTCCGCACGCTGCACAAATCACCGTCCAAAATTTAAACTTTAAACAAATGTAAAGTCTATTTTTCTGCCTCACCCACCATACTCCCTAGACCTTTCGCCAACCAAGTGTCAAATTTTCAAAAATTTCGACAATATTTTTACCTGTAGAACATTTGCTAATCAGGACCAGGCAAAACAGCTTTCGTTGACTTCATCGAATGCCGAGCAACATAGATTTAAGTTGACGGAACTAATTGAATTTTAAAACGTTGGAAAAAATGTGCCACTACAAGAGCTTATTTCGTTGAATCAAGTCAGTATTACTGGATATGTCGTTCTGAATTTTACTTACTAAAACTCTGAAAACTTGTGTATGCACATTAAATGTACTGTATAGATTTAAGTAGATTTAATATATTAAAATTATAAGCATGCATTATATATAAGGATGCAAAGATATACGTACTCGAAATGTAATAAAATATCTAATCCCTAAAATTTAGGTTACTTTCTTGATTAAAAAAGCAAATTTTTATTTAACAACTCTAAAAGATTTCAGGAGTAATTAAATAATTATATATTGATTCCAAACTGAATAAAACCAGATAACCACCAAATTAAATAACTACAGAAAACTAAATCCGGTATAGTTACAGTTTCTGTTTAAGGTACAGCAAATTAAAACTCGTATGTTGTAACATAAGAAAAGTTTTGAAGCAGTGTTTTGATAAACATACAAAATGGTGAAAAACGTCTGATTAACTGTAAACAATCAATATTTTGTAAAGCTTTACTAAATATAATGGTCATGGTACAGTTACAAATAGATACTATTATTACGAAAATAGTTTATCTCTAATATTATTTTAAAATGAAAGTAAAAGATATGACTGACCTGTTTCTGTATTTTAAAACTTAATCCCCAATACAAATTTCCTCGGAATCAAGGGTTTGCACGCACAAACATATGTTTCCACCTAAGACTATCTTTTAGAATGTTGAGGTCAGCTCCATTTCCTTTTCTTCTCAGTGCAGCGTCTGAAATGTGACGTCGTGACAGACTTGACTCCTGGAACCTGGAGTTCATATCCGTCTGAAGAAAAAAGTTGGTGACGTAGAAGGTTAAAATGAACATGCATCGAATTTAACCTAACAATGTTAATTACGTATGTATGGTCCTGGTTTAATCTTAGAATCTTTTAATGGAAAAAAATGTCTTTTCCATTAAAAACCCACCTACTTCCACCAAGGATACAAAGCAGAAAATTAAAAAACTCTTATAATCTTGTCATACAGGGATTAAGTTACATGCATTGGGTTTAGAGTCGCAGATATTCTTTTAGGGAGCTGGGGTTATTGACTTTGCCCTGTCTCTATATTCTCAGGGTGACCCTATACTCCAAATCAATGTGCGCTTTGGTTCGAGGCGGGGATGTTAACCATCATGGGACTAAAGGCAGGGACAACTTTCAAGTCCAACAACACAGAAGAAATGATTTCAGAAATTTTCTTTTTCAGGTTGGTGAGAGACTGATCCACAGCCTACCTGGAGACAAAAATGGAAAAAATTAATTAAGTTCAGTTGAAAACCATTTTGGTGTCAAAGGCATTTTACTCTGTTAACGAGTTTATGATGAATCACTGGGACAATTAAGAGCACAAACATGAACAAAATCGTATTGCCGGATTTGTAAACTGTAAAAGAGAAGTTTAAATGAGACCATGTATGTTGGAATGCGTGATTGTCAGCGACAATGGTTAGGTTAGATTTATGACGATTGTGATAAAATTATTATATTGTCTTAAAAAAAATAAAAATAAAGTCAGATCAATTTGGAAATATCTTGTGAACATAAAGACAAAAAAGACGATATTTTCAAGCCCCCCAAGTGATACGATTCGCTCACGCTCTACCAATCAAAAAACCCCTTTCCCGTTTGTGTAAATGGCAATTTAATTTACAATATCAGTTAGTAAATGTTTTTAGCTCACCATTTTTACTGGTAAATAAAGCTAAATTTACCAGAATACGTTTTAGAACTAATTGTATACGCGAACTATTATTAATGTTTTCCTTGATACTAAGTTTGTGCTATACTAAGTGTATTACAATATTAAAAATAGAAGAAATATGTAGTGTATAGGGCAGTAAGACAATACCACGATGAATAATGTCAACTGCTCTATTATTCACATACCAACGGAATCTGTTGAAACCATCATTTAGTCCACATCACCACTTTTGAAGGATTGAAGGACTCACTTGCTGAAGAAGAATTCCTACAATCCAGATCTATTTGTTACCCTGTTTCAATACCTCTGTTATCCTAATACTACCTAACTATAAATAAGAAGATTGACCAACGGGTAGCTATAGCTACATGTAGTATCTCTGATTCATTTAACACAATTGAGTTATATATTCATGCTGCTACAACACGTAGTTTTTTTCATATGCGTGTAGTAGCAGTAAAAATGTTATATTACTATCCCATGATAATGGTATCATGGTGGTGTCGAGTATGGACTGTCATTTAGGTTAACTCCTATGTAATGTAGCATTTAATGTTCTTAGATATACATAGCGTGCTTGCTATACTACCCACAATCATATTGTTAGTTTGCTCTTTTACAGTTTTTGAAAATGTTTAATCAAAATAGTCCATTAATCCCCAAGGTGAATGCCACATTACGTATCATAGGCTTCGGTGAGTTTTCATGCAACATTTAATGTCTGTTGCTTATTTTATTGGGCTATACGTTTAATTGCCACATGGCTGTTCTCAGTTTGTTTAAGAAACTATGTATTCTGTAATTTTATTTTTGCTATTATTCTTACGCATAAAACCGTTACAAGAATGTTGCTAACTCTCAGCCAAATCCCATATAGTGACATGCTCTATATGAACTCGGTTGCTTATAAATATTGAAAAGAAGCCTCTTGCCAAAATGTTAGTTCATTGGTTAGTATGTTCTAGAGATTCGCGTGAAAACACATACGGATGAGCAGACAACCCTTTTCCAGTCCCACGAGGGATAGACTTGGCTGACACTCGGGCAATAAGCCACTTCTTGTAGATTGGTTTGTAAATGCGGAACTGTATATCGCTCGATACATTGTAGACGGGATTAGGTAATTATTATTTTAGTGTCCCTATAAATTCCTGTTCTTCAAGTCATTAATGCCGCAATAATCAATATTTAATTAGTATGTGCGAAAATCACAATAATAATCTTAATGTAATGTTACTACAAAGTTTCTATTGCTATACTCAGTATTACAATGCTGGTCACTTGTGCAGAACCAGTAACAAGTGAACTGATTGAATTTAATTAAAGACATAACATTACTAATCACAAATAACACAGCTAGATGTTACGGTAAAGGCAGAGAATAATTAAGATTTGATTTACACTTACTGCCAAACTAGTTGGTAATGTGAGCAGATTGCGCCTCACAGTGGATATTACACTTAGACAAGTTGTATCGCCTAAGCGGTATGCCACTTAGCGGTTTCCTTCTGCTTTATCAAGCGAGAGGCTCAAAGTTTATTTAATTACTCTAATAGCTTCTTCGTGGAGATGTTAAAATTTTATATAGAATCAAAAAGCATTGCAAAATATAAAAAATTTTATAAAATATGTAGTAACATTAATTTCTATAAATTGGCCAAAAACATGGTTTAAGTAACAAAAGTTATATAAAAATTAATCATGTTATATAATAGAGTTTAAAATGTGAAATTAAAAGGAACACATTCACAAATTTTAATGTATTATAGTACGAGGTTAAATTATAATAGTTCCCTAAAACCTTTGATTTAGAAATGATCCATGGGGTTTAAATCTTTTCTGCACACAACAATATATATTACACATATACAGGGTGTAACTGAAATACACCGACAAACTTCAGGAGGTTGTTCCTGAGGTCAAAACGAACCAAAAAGTTCCTATAAATGTATGTCCTAAAATGCATCGTTTTCTGTCTGTCCGTCTGTTTGTGTTTATTACATTAAATGTTTTTTCTAAACAACCATTAAAGGTACAAAGTTAAACTTTTCAACTTATGCTAATCTAGTAAAGGTTGTCAATTTAAAAAAAAAATTGAAAATTTTTACTCAACAAAATTCAAAATGGCGGCTAGTTAAAATCTTTGATGGTGAATTTCTCAAAAACTACTTCCTGTATAAAAAATTTACTAGAATATAAAAAAAATATAAATTTATTTATAAAACAAACGGTACCTCATTTTTTGAAATCGCTCAAGAAATAAAAAAGTTATGGCATTTTTCTTAACCTAGTAACATATCACATTTACAAGTTTTTTTTTCTTGTTTCAAAAGTTAATGTAAGTATTTAGGCAGTATAAAAATAAAACGATATTTTGGGTTAAAAAACTTTAAACATGGTAATTAGTATTAAATTTTAAAAACAACATTGTAACAAGCAATCTACATGACTCAACTTTCATGGTTTAAACAGCTGAATATGTTTTCATGTTGAGACACAGCTGATTAGAACAACAATGAATTCAGATAAGTAAGTCATTTCCGTTTATTTTTGACAAGATATGATCTGTTACTTTCACTTGTAGAAACATTATTAGTCGATAGTGCTCTTATTCTATTGAAGATGGCAGGTTACCCATTTAGCCATCAAGCTGACATGATATTTATGTATGGAAAAGCTAACGGTAATAGTTGCCTAGCATCCTGCCTGTATTACGAATCATTTCCAAATCGACAACAACCTACTCATTCAACATTTGCTGCTGTTTTCAACCGACTTCATGAGACTGGCACTTTGTTACCTTCTACTGCAGACCGAGGTGTACAGAGACAGAGTAGAACTCCTGATTTGGAAGAAAACATCTTACAGCGAGTAGAGGAAGATCCAGGCGTAAGTACTAGGCAGTTAGGAGCAATACTCGACGTAGACCACATGACAGTATGGCGAGTTCTACATGAGCAGATGTTATATCCGTACCATTATCAGCGTGTACAAGCCCTTGGTCCAGCTGACTTTCCATTACGTTTACAGTTTTGCCAATGGTTTTGTCAGCAAGCTAATAACCCTGGTTTTACATCATTAGTTGTGTATACAGATGAAGCTTGTTTTAATCGAGATGGAATAACCAACTACCACAATATGCATCAATGGGCTGATGAAAACCCACAAGCCATTCATGAAGGGAGACATCAACAGCAGTTTAAAATAAATGTTTGGGCAGGCATCGTTGGAGACTGTTTATTAGGTCCTTTTGTATTACCTGACATACTAAATGGTGAAAACTACAGACATTTCTTACAACACGAATTGCCTGAAATTTTAGATGATGTTCCCTTGGGTGTGAGAGAGCACTGTTGGTTCATGCATGATGGAGCTCCCGCGCATTTCAGACTAGATGTCAGGCAATTTCTGGACCAAACTTATGGGGAAAGATGGATAGGCAGAGGGGGACCTGTATCGTGGCCGCCTCGGTCACCAGATCTAAATCCAATCGATTTCTTCCTTTGGGGCCATCTGAAAACTCTAGTTTATGAAAGACCAGTTAATACCAGGGATGACCTTTTACAGCGTATCACTGCAGCCTGTAACACTGTAAGGAATACACCAGGAATACTTGAAAGAACTCGGCAATCAATGACCAGACGTGTTAATGCATGCATCGCATCAAATGGAAGGCATATTGAACATTTGTTGTAAAGTGATCCCTAATATTTTGAAATAAATGTTGCTCTGTTAAGTTATTCCGTATTTCTTAATAATGACAGCTTAAAACTCTTTTGTTTAATGTGAGATATTTTTGTTTAATGTGAGATATTTTTGTTGAATGTTCTAAACAATTGTAGGCTACTGTAGTTTTTTGAAACAAGAAAAAAACTTGTAAATGTGATATGTTACTAGGTTAAGAAAAAATGCCATAACTTTTTTATTTCTTGAGCGATTTCAAAAAATGAGGTACCGTTCGTTTTATAAATAAATTTATATGTTTTTTATATTCTAGTAAATTTTTTATACAGGAAGTAGTTTTTGAGAAATTCACCATCAAAGATTTTAACTAGCCACCATTTTGAATTTTGTTGAGTAAAAATTTTCAATTTTTTTTTAAATTGACAATCTTTACTAGATTAGCATATGTTGAAAAGTTTAACTTTGTACCTTTAATGGTTGTTTAGAAAAAAAATTTAATGTAATAAACACAAACAGACGGACAGACGGAAAACGATGCATTTTAGGACATACATTTATAGGAACTTTTTGGTTCGTTTTGACCTCAGGAACAACCTCCTGAAGTTTGTCGGTGTATTTCAGTTACACCCTGTATTTATAATTTTGGTATATTTTTAAGTTAATTTTTAAAATGCAAATACAACTCTGATTTTATTTTACGATTTATAAACCAAAAAAATAGTTGAAATAGTGTTGGTCATATTTGTTGGATTTTGCTCCCATGTTTGTCATATATTCTATGGAGTATTTATTTTGTGAAATATAGACTACCTGCATTATTTATTGTGCTGTTTTACAAGATTTAAGCTATATTATTATAGGAATGAAATCGCAATAAAAAACTCTAGTTGAAATTATTATTCAATATCATGAACATTTACTTACTTAGTTGAAAGCTATCCGTTTGATTGTGTCAATGATGTAAAATTTAACTCATAATCGTTACTTAGTATTTGAGTTTTTTATTTTTTGTGTCCTTTGTACCTGAAGCTTAATGCAGATTACGTTTAAATGCCTTGATGATGACTTTCATCTTGGCAGGAACACCCGAGGAAGTTCTCACACGTCACAACTTGTGAGTATTTATTCATACAGGTGAGACCGTTAAAGAACAAGGCAATGAACTTATTCATAAAGCTATTTCACCCGTTGTGATTCCAGCAGTCTCGAGGAAAGTCATACATCTTCAAGAAAGAGAAAACGTGTTATTCGGACAGAATCACAAAGAAACCGGACAGCTCTGCACAATGGGCGAAAGTACTATGCAGGTATAAAAGTAAATATTGGTATTTTTCTGCTTGAGTTTTTAAACTCGGACCTTAAAATCTGTTAATAAAACCTGAATATGAAAGTTACGAAAGAAGAAACTCTCAGTTAATCAGAATATTTCAATAACTTGAGTCTCATGAATAAAACTGGATTGCCATCCATATAATGTAATATAATCAGCTGTTAAATTTTTATCTTTTTGTTGCATGCTTAAATTAACTACTAGATGCAAAACAAAACTGTGAAGTTATTGTTTGCGTACTACCACCAATATACGTTTTGTTCAAACGATTTATTCACAATTAAGAATTTGAAATTAAATAAGTATTTTCAAAGATGGTAATAAGTTGGCATCTTCTCTCTATGTTACATAAAAATTCCTGAATCAAATATTTAGAGACACATGAAAAGTCAAAATCTAGAATAAAAGTCGAAGATTACAAGGATTTATATACCAGGACTTAGCAGCACCGACCGCTTCCAGGCATTAACTGATATTTCAAGTGAAACATTTTCTTTGCTTAACGTAACCTCAACCACAACATATTTACATTTGTGTGCAATTAGTTTTGTTTGTAATTACCGGCAATTAAAAAGTCCAATCCTTAGTAAAATATGGAATTGACCCATGAACACTTTTGTGCGATTATTTTTCTAAACTTTAGAAATGGATATAGCGATACAGCCCCGCCCTATAGTACTGTAATGAACTAGTACAATGAGTTTAAACGTGGCCGAAATCTGTGAAGGCTATCCTAAATCCTACTGATGTTTCTAAAACATCGATGTGTTTGAACTGATTAAGGGGACTGTTACCGCCTATCTTAGTCCATATAAACTTAATGCAGGTTTCTAAAATAATGAGTCATGATAGAGCTTTGATTTTTTTTGTCTTTAAAAGCACACCTTTTTATAGTTCGTGACCAACCAAAATTACAATTTATCATCTTTTAGTATTAAAAAAATAATTTTAAAAAGTTCACCTTTTTAAAACTAAAAAAATCACAAAATATATTTTATTTCTAAGATAATACTTTTTATTTTGTAAAACCCTTTGGTAAGGACCTAGATTATATTACAAAGTACAAGTGGTAAAAATTTGAGAGGTCTGAGTTCATAAATGGCTGAGAAAACTTGCATCTAAATAGAAAAAAACCAACTTACGGGAATCGAAGAAAATGTCTTAACTACAATAGCCTAGTAGTTTCCTGAGCTGTAGGATGGATTATCTGGGTCTTCACTTTGTGTAAACATGTCTTCAAGGCGTTTTATTTTCAAAGCTCTCTTGTTCCTTATTTTCTTTTCTACTTCTTGAACTTTCTTGTCCGCTTCCTTCACTCGCACTATTTCTAGGCGCTTCATCGCTTTTACAAAATTTTTCCTTGGACGTAGGTTTAATGATTCCAAAACTTGTAATTTACTAGAAAAGCCGTCACTAAAGCTACGAACTGCAGAGTAAACACCAAATTTAAGGGTAGGCAGAGTTACAAAAGTTCTGTTTGGTATTAGGGACCAAATAACACTATTCAATGACTCATTTTGGTTTTGAGTTTTCCCTTTCAAACATCGCTCCAACAGTTTGGTTTCTGAAAGGTCTTTGAATATGGATTTTATAAAACTCATAACACACTCAGGGATGTGAAAATGTTTATCATGGTCATACATTTCATTGGTCAGTAAACTCAGGTTATATTTACACCATGTCTCATTGTCTTTAGGGCATAGCTGATGAGTAGGTTTATCATTTGATAACATCGTGTGAAAGTACACTGCCCATATTGCCTTTCTCATCTCTTCAACACTCTGCACATTTCGCCTTATAGCCAGGCCATAATAGGTCTGCAGTTTTTGAATATTAGGCTCACTTAGCCTACCCTGCCCACCTAATCCCTTACCATCCTCAAGTTTTACTTTACCCGAGACAGATTTTAATTTTAAAAGCCGCTTTCCCATCCTCTTTTCACAGTAGTAACAATAATAGTAACCTGAAATAAAGATGCTAGACAGTATAGCCAACATAAAAAGTTAAATACAGTAAAACAATGAAATATATGAGTGTTAGCTAGTGGAACATGACTGATGTTCAGTTAGTGTCGAAAAATGACATGCAAGGGTTTCAATAATATATTTTTTTACCAACTTATAATAATCATAGGAAAAAACTAATTACTGCAATGAAATCAGTACATTCCAAAGAAAAATAAGGAAAAATTAAAAAAAATTATTATTTTATTAATTTTTTGGGTAACAGTCCCCTTAATCAACATCGTCACATGACATAGTGAGGGAATCATGAGAAATAAGGTTGTTTCACCTACCCCACAGTTTGTGAATATCACCTATAATCGCTATCATGGAATATCAGAGTTTAACTAGGAACTGTAGCCTTTAAAATTGAAACTTATAATCTGAAGGAATCATGAGAAATAAGGTTGTTTCACCTACCCCACAGTTTGTGAATATCACCTATAATCGCTATCATGGAATATCAGAGTTTAACTAGGAACTGTAGCCTTTAAAATTGAAACTTATAATCTGAAGGAATCATGAGAAATAAGGTTGTTTCACCTACCCCGCAGTTTGTGAATATCCCCTATGATCGCTATCATTGTATATCAGAGTTTAACTAGGAACTGTAGCCTTTAAAATTGAAACTAATAATCTGAAGGTATCATGAGAAATAAGGTTGTTTCACCTACCCCGCAGTGTGTGAATATCTATGATCCCTAACACGGTATATCACAGTTTAACTAGGAACTGTAGCCTTTAAAATTGAAACTTATAATTTGAAGGAATCATGAGAAATAAGGTTGTTTCACCTACTCCGCAGTTTGTGAATATCCCCTATGATCGCTATCATTGTATATCAGAGTTTAACTAGGAACTGTAGCCTTTAAAATTGAAACTAATAATCTGAAGGTATCATGAGAAATAAGGTTGTTTCACCTACCCCGCAGTGTGTGAATATCTATGATCCCTAACACGGTATATCACAGTTTAACTAGGAAACTGTAGCCTTTAAAATTGAAACTTATAATTTGAACGAATCATGAGAAATAAGGTTGTTTCACCTACTCCGCAGTTTGTGAATATCCCTATGATCGCTATCGTGGAATATCACAGTTTAACTAGGAACTGTAGATTTTTAAATTGAAACTTATAATCTGAAGGAATCACGAGAAATAAGGTTGTTTCACCTACCCCGCAGTGTGTGAATATCTCCTATGATCGCTATCATGGAATATCAGAGTTTAACTAGGAACTGTAGCTTTTAAAATTAAAACTTATAATCTGAAGGAATCATGAGAAATAAGGTTGTTTTACCTACCCCGCAGTTTGTGAATATCCCCTATGATCGCTATCATGGAATATCACAGTTAACCTAGGAACTGTAGCCTTTAAAATTGAAACTTATAATCTGAGGGAATCATGAGAAATAAGGTTGTTCCACCTACCCCACAGTTTGTGAATATCCCCTATGATCGCTATCATGGAATATCAGAGTTTAACTATGAACTGTAGCCTTTAAAATTGAAACTTATAATCTGAAGGAATCATTAGAAATAAGGTTGTTTCACCTACCCCGCAGTGTGTGAATATCTATGATCCCAAACACGGTATATCACAGTTTAACTAGGAACTGTAGCCTTTAAAATTGAAACTTATAATCTGAAGGAATCATGAGAAATAAGGTTGTTCCACCTACCCCACAGGTTGTGAATATCCCCTATGATCGCTATCATTGTATATCACAGTTTAACTAGGAACTGTAGCTTTTAAAATTAAAACTTATAATCTGAATGAATCATGAGAAATAAGGTTGTTTCACCTACCCCGCAGTTTGTGAATATCCCCTATGATCGCTATCATGGAATATCACAGTTAACCTAGGAACTGTAGCCTTTAAAATTGAAACTTATAATCTGAGGGAATCATGAGAAATAAGGTTGTTCCACCTACCCCACAGTTTGTGAATATCCCCTATCATCGCTATCATGGAATATCACAGTTTAACTAGGAACTGTAGCCTTTAAAATTGAAACTTATAATTTGAACGAATCATGAGAAATAAGGTTGTTTCACCTACTCCGCAGTTTGTGAATATCCCCTATGATCGCTATCGTGGAATATCACAGTTTAACTAGGAAACTGTAGATTTTTAAATTGAAACTTATAATCTGAAGGAATCACGAGAAATAAGGTTGTTTCACCTACCCCGCAGTGTGTGAATATCTCCTATGATCGCTATCATGGAATATCAGAGTTTAACTAGGAACTGTAGCTTTTAAAATTAAAACTTATAATCTGAAGGAATCATGAGAAATAAGGTTGTTTTACCTACCCCGCAGTTTGTGAATATCCCCTATGATCGCTATCATGGAATATCACAGTTAACCTAGGAACTGTAGCCTTTAAAATTGAAACTTATAATCTGAGGGAATCATGAGAAATAAGGTTGTTCCACCTACCCCACAGTTTGTGAATATCCCCTATGATCGCTATCATGGAATATCAGAGTTTAACTATGAACTGTAGCCTTTAAAATTGAAACTTATAATCTGAAGGAATCATTAGAAATAAGGTTGTTTCACCTACCCCGCAGTGTGTGAATATCTATGATCCCAAACACGGTATATCACAGTTTAACTAGGAACTGTAGCCTTTAAAATTGAAACTTATAATCTGAAGGAATCATGAGAAATAAGGTTGTTCCACCTACCCCACAGGTTGTGAATATCCCCTATGATCGCTATCATTGTATATCACAGTTTAACTAGGAAACTGTAGCTTTTAAAATTAAAACTTATAATCTGAATGAATCATGAGAAATAAGGTTGTTTCACCTACCCCGCAGTTTGTGAATATCCCCTATGATCGCTATCATGGAATATCACAGTTAACCTAGGAACTGTAGCCTTTAAAATTGAAACTTATAATCTGAGGGAATCATGAGAAATAAGGTTGTTCCACCTACCCCACAGTTTGTGAATATCCCCTATCATCGCTATCATGGAATATCAGATTTTAACTAGGAACTGTAGCCTTTATAATTGAAACTTATAATCTGAAGGAATCATGAGACATAAGGTTGTTTCACCTACCCTGCAGTTTGTGAATATCCCCTATAATCGCTATCATGGAATATCAGAGTTTAACTAGGAACTGTAGCCTTTAAAATTGAAACTTATAATCTGAAGGAATCATGAGAAATAAGGTTGTTTCACCTACCCCGCAGTGTGTGAATATCTATGATCCCTAACACGGTATATCACAGTTTAACTAGGAACTGTAGCCTTTAAAATTGAAACTTATAATTTGAAGGAATCATGAGAAATAAGGTTGTTTCACCTACCCCGCAGTTTGTATATATCCTCTATGATCGCTATCATGGAATATCACAGTTTAACTAGGAACTGTAGCCTTTAAAATTGAAACTAATAATCTGAAGGTATCATGAGAAATAAGGTGTTCCACCTACCCCGCAGTTTGTGAATATCTATGATCGCTAACACGGTATATCACAGTTTAACTAGGAACTGTAGCCTTTAAAATTGAAACTTATAATTTGAAGGAATCATGAGAAATAAGGTTTTTTCACCTACCCCGCAGTTTGTGAATATCCCCTATGATCGCTATCATGGAATATCACAGTTTAACTAGGAACTGTAGCCTTTAAATTTGAAACTAATAATCTGAAGGAATTATGAGAAATAAGGTGTTCCACCTACCCGCAGTTTGTGAATATTCCCTATGATCGCTATCACGGAATATCACAGTTTAACTAGGAACTGTAGCCTTTAAAATTGAAACTTATAATCTGAAGGAATCATGAGAAATAAGGTTGTATCACCTACCCCGTAGTTTGTGAATATCCTCTATGATATATCGTTTTAGGAAAACGTAAAGTTGTAACTTTCGGTATTGCGCCATTGCTTATTTTATTAGAGATGAGAATATTTTATTTAAGGAGAAGCCGATCCACTTTTAAGCCTTATTCTGCTCGTTCTCATGGGCCACTGGTCTGTACGAGTATTTTAACAAACAAAATAAAGGGGGAAAGTCGATACAGTACAAGGTCAATGGTACTTTTAAAAAGTGCAAGGGTCACAGACAGGATTTGAACCTCCGTTATCTCTAACTCAGACTCAAAGTCTATCGTCTAAGATGTATAACATAAACATATCTAGCAACATTATTAAATATCTAGTTTTAAAACACATATTGTGAGGCGAATATCCTGCCATGTTAAGACTGTCGAAATTTAACAGTATAAAGAACTGCGTCTTTTGGTTTTACCACTGAATCGATAGATCGGAAATTCACAACCTCTGTGTAGAGCTGCACCAATAAAGATCGTTAATTTAGATACGTTTTTAGGACTTATGATCAACCTTTTCCTTAACCATTATATTTCTTAAATGTTTACTCTGTAACGTTACTGCCAATCTAGTAAGTTTCGTAATAACTGTAGGAATAAATCAACTATTGGGACACAACTCATATAAGGAGTATTAATGTTCACGAACAAAGATAATACTATAACGGCAGGTCATGGATAGCAACAATTAAAAATAAAGGTTTTCACTTCATCAGAAAAAGTCCCTCAGGGTACTGTAGGCAGTGTTTGACTAAACTTATCAGCAAGTAAGAGCCACTCCTCCGCAATGATTATATAGTTCATTAACGAATAGATTTATGAATTCCTTAACTCCTCCGCAATGATTATATAGTTCATTAACGAATAGATTTATGAATTCCTGAACTATAAAAAGGTTAAATAAAACAGTATGCTTAGTCACTAAGATCTTTATTTTTAATATCTCTCAAAGAGTCTCTATCTCTCTATATATTGTTTAGTTACGTATATTTTTTTCGTTACATTATATTTTACAAGAAACATGCTATTCGAGTGAAAGAAGACCACGCTTGGTTGAACAAACATTCTCTGCCAGGTTGGCGGTAGTAACTTAACCTCAACATAACTGTCTCTGTTTTTCGTTCTTCTGCCAAAAGAGTGGGTTTTATGATCTATGACATTTCACAATAAACTCGATTTTCTGTACCTTCACGCTCCACTGTTATGGATTATCTGGTAAAAATCGCGCCTCAACAAACGTTTAACACGTTATTAGGATTGTAAGAATTAAAAATGCACTCTTTTGCAAATCCTCATTTCCCTGATTGAAATATCATTTTGCCCATTATTCAGGATCGTATATCACAGTTAATAAGCTGTTAATTTGTGAATTTCTTCTGTGTTTTTTTTTGTGTTTTGCAAATGATGTATTAATTAAATAGGAAGAAATTATTTAAATTATGTTATTGATTATCATGTAAGTCGAAAACATCATTTATCAGTGAAAGTATTTATCTGACCTTTTACATAACTCGTAGATCAAAAAGGATGATGTTCTTTTTAATTAATCAAACCTAATTTTAAAATAAAATATTAATAACCATAAAATTACATTTTGTAATGTAAACAATAATTGTTTAAACCAAAATACAAATCTATTAAATTTAATTGAATTTCTACAATCTGTTTACGCAATTAAAAATATCTTGAAATCACCATAAACGTAAGTAAATTAGACTATGCTTTCAAGTGATTAAAATTTTTTGAAGAATACATGTCATTCCGAAATGCAGTAATTTAATGTTCGGTCTGTTGTTGGTAATTACTTGGACCATGTTATTGATTTTAAATGGTCACCATCTTAAAACCTGCAATCTAAATTTGGTAGGAGCATTTAAATTTTCTTAAAATATATAGTAATAAAGCATTTTAACAAAGGCAGAAAAGATTCTACTTTCTAAACCAATTTTAAAGCTCGATCAAGGTAGGATTACAACATACGTCTCGCTTAAAATTCTTTGCTAAGGTGGCATGTAAAATTTGAAATTTAGAAGAATATAGAAGACAGACAAAAAAATTATGCAAAAATCAAAATTTATCAGTTTTTGCTGACAAAAAGAGACAGTGTCAGCCTGCTGAGCGATTCAGCCAAATTTTAATATAAGGCATAACAACATGGAACTAAATTTTTATGCCTACGTCAATTTTAGGAGTACATGTGAAAATATTTATCAAAATATCTTGACACGTAATTCTTTTTTTCAAAAATTGAATTGGAAATGTTTGAATAATAAAAGTTCCAGAGAGGTAGGGAGGATATATTTTTAGATTTTTATTGCAAATACTGGTGCGGAAGCTATCTGTGCTATGTTATATGTTACAAACTTATGTCATTGTACTCACCTGTTTACAAATGTATTTAGAGTGCTAATTTCTCGTTGTCATCATCGTTACTCATAAGATCAATGTAATACTGTTTTCTAACGCTTAAATAAATCCTATGGTTACTCCACAATTGAATTCATTGTTGCTTAGACATATATAAAAAAGAAGATCCATGGACAATTTAAATTGTATCGTTTTAGTTCGTATTATCATGCGGATATACATCAGGAAATGTTCTAACGCTCAACCAATAATAAGAAAAAGTAATTCGCTTTTTCTTGCTCGTGTTATACGATGATTACAGTGCAATTGAATCAACTTTTGATTTGGATTAAAAATCTTCGTTTGGTCCTTCGGGTTATTTTGAAAATGACTTTTTCTACCACAGTATTGCGTTTGCCAGTAGTACAAGTATCTAACGGTTTTTATGTAATAAATTTGGCATTTAAAACCAACATTTGTTTTCTGTAATTGAATAGCAAGATATATTGTGTGTATAACTTACTGCGTATTAATAGTGTATTAATAATCTTTTTCCAAAAACAATAGCTAATACCCTTCAATTTGTATTACATTTTTATTTTTCTGTAACCCAATAATTGATCAGGAAATTATATTAGGTATGATGTATATCTGTTACCACTGTCCTTCACAGTTTATGTAAGGTTAAATATTAGTTTTATATCAGAAGCAATTGTAACCATAATAGGTAGTACAAGGATGTGATGCGTGTTGACTAAGCTGAGAATTTAGTGTGCGGAGTCCCGGGTCCTAGTGACGGTTTGGACACGGTATTTCCACACGGCAATAAATTTCAATATTCCTTTGTTTAAAATGTATTTTTACAATTGAATTATTGTAAAGGAACCGGGATTTTTCCGAAATTTTGTCATCGTTCGATGATTTTCTGCATAACTGAACGACGGCAAATGTCCAGAAAAATCTTGTTTCCTTCACAAATCTCAACATATCCTGAAGTAATACAAGAAATAGTCCAGACTATTAATAATTGTATAAGTATAAGCAGCTTCAAGATAACAATTAATTTCATTTCACGCTATCGATAATACTTTAACTAGTACAGCGATATAGATATAGACATAAATTAAGTATATATTGTGTACCTTGACAATTTTATTATTATTTTATACTTAAACAATATAATTCAATTTTTTTATTTGGTTGTATTTATTAATATTACAACATTCAAAATAAAAATTGTATACATATAGAATTTGTTTTAACTATCACATGATTTAGTGACAGTGGTCAAAACCTTAAATTTAGTGTAGACAAACATTTTGATCATGTGTCGTTCATCTATTTTGCATTGTGGTAGTCAAAAGATTTGTCATGCAGATCAGGAAGTCAGATAATATCCATTTGCCACTATGTCTTCCAAGCATTTTGTAAAGACACAGGCAGAGCAGGGTGATAAGTTTCCCAATTATTCACTCATTAACGGGTTTTTATAAATTTTTTTGTCACACAGATCACGGTTCCTGATGATGTCCCTGTTACAGATCACTTTTTGCCTAAATACAAGCTGCAGAGAGAAGGACAGTGCTTGATAAGAAAATAGAATTATTTCTCAAGGATGCAGATTCTCCAGATTATATTCAGATACTCTGTGATGCTAGTGTTGAATTCTGAGTACATGAAACATAGCCTGGAGTGTCATTGCCTTATTAATTTCAAAAACTGGCTTAAAACTTCATAATACAAAGTAAAAATAAATCTTAATGATTTAATATTGTCCTAAAGTAATTAAATATAACGAAATTAAGGATAATCAAATTTATGTACAACATAACTAAATTTTAGTTTCTGGTGATGAAATGCTAAAAGATATTATGACTTGCACTTTTTATAAACGTACAAACTTGTTCTTTCAATTACCATTTTACGTGTATACCAAATTGATCAAATTGCTGGTACATGATGACCATTTATTTTTAAGATAAAAAGAGAAATCTATATAAGTCGGGTTTACAGTTAATGAATGTGGAAATTGCATGGAAAAAACAAACAAAGGTGGAGGGAATATTGCTTCCTCAAAAGTAAAGTACATTTAATTTAGTTATTTGCTACCTGAGGTAAAGAACGCGTGTCACCACCTCTTTGTGCTTACTTTGCTTTGGAGCTTAATAAACCTGGAGAGCTTTTTCAATCACAACTTAATTTTGTTTACGCTGAATTACAGTCTTCAATTAGATAAAATTTTACAGTTCAGTATATTTCTCAGATTTACTTAGTTGTTGATTCTATGATTTTATTAATGAAGGTATCGTAATTGTAACTCACAAACATTTTGACGAAAACACATTTTGAAAAGGTATAGTAAAAATGTATTTTTATTTGATTTAATTTGATTTTTATCGCTTCCATAAAGTGTTTTAGGGTTCCTATCGTGAGTAAAACATTTAACCAATTTTTGAGAATTTATGATAAGTTTATCCTTTCAACTATTTCAAATATAACATGTATAGTTTTTCTTTAGAACAATTCTCGTAAAGATTTCAAATTATTAAAATTATTTCACTTGTTAATTTACACCTTTTTATACAATAAATTAATTCCAAGTAGGGAATAACCAATTTATAAATATTTGTAGTTTTTGTTATTACAATATAATGGAAATATTTACTTTATAGACTACATCAAAGTAAATCGATCGAATTCAATATTCATTCATAAACACGTTACTCTATGAAATATGATAACAATTTTTGAGATATGTATATTACTTTTCGAAAATTAGATTTTAGAATCATATAACAATTTTTAATATTTCAATTAGGAAATATTTCAAAGGCATTTTTTAACTCAAATTTTTGTTTAAGACAATAATTTGAGAAATATTTGCTGGCAATTAGTCCTGAAAGGGCATTTGCAATTCCATCCGGAGTGACAGCTTATTCCGATTGTGTATGATTTGGTATAGGAGCCGCCTCCTGTCGAGATCGCATAAGGAGGGATAGGGAGATGCATCTCAGCCTTGTCACTTTTGCGAAAGGGAAACATCAGCTTTGATTCCTCTCCATTCAAAAACATACAGAATCCCTCATGTTCAGGCCGCCTTAAGTTTTAACACTAAGGGAGCTCCACACACTCCAGCAGTTACCGTTCGCAGTAGACTAGACCTGTAGAACCACCCTTACACACCAATATATCGACATTTGTTATTAGTGATTTGCGCTCATGGACCTTGCTTAATGTTACCCAGATATGAGGGACATATTGGTTTTTGCTATATAGAGTGTAGATCTTACTGAATGGTATAAATAATATTGCAGTTAAACATTCTCGATTCATCTACCTTGTAACTCCAAATATTTCAAGTAAAACAGCTAACATCAAGGAAACACTGAGAACTCTTGGATGAACAAAATGTTATAAATAATGGCTAAATAATATTTATTTCAAATGAAAATATTTAAATATTAAAAAATCATAAATAAGTGCATAACATGTGAATTTGAATAATTCTTTGGCAACAACTCAGTTATTAAGAACCACGTGGATAATACTCATTCACATAGGTTAAGAACAAAATATTTAACTTATCTGCCACTCAAACAATAATTAAACTGTGTGAGTCTATGGGGTTAGTTCTTGTATTCAGATTATAATAGTTGCCTTTAAAATACGATTAAATTATTTAAACGCTTAAAGTTAAAACTATTCCTATTTCACTGATTATGCCGTAGTAGATTATATAAGTAAACATATTATTATAGGTGAATACTAATGCTCGATGTTTTTGGAAAAAAATCTTTTCTGTCTGTCTGTCTATCAGCATGATATATATAGCAATACATGTATACTCGTAAATTTACTTTAAATTGACCTATCGACTTCAAAATTTGCAAGAAGCTTTATTTATGTATTATTAAATCGAATTTTATGATGGTAGGCACAGCTCCATGTAATTCGACTGATCGTTAGTGAATATGTCTTTAGAATAAGTATAATGGTCACCAGAGGATTGCAGAATAAATGTACTAATAAAAAAACTGTATACGAGTATACTTTATAATTTTTTTACTCGAGACTTAGTCAAATGAAATAATGAGACGTATAAATTTGAAATTTATCATGCACGCTCTGAGTAACATGTTACTGAACTGTTACTTGTTATGGCTTACACGTTAAATAACTTTTAACATTAAATAACTTGTTACCTTATCCACTGAAATACTCTACCAATTCACAAGCCAACAGTTACTGTATATATATATATATATATATATATATATATATATATATATATATACTTTTTATCCCATTTTTTAAATAATCAAGATGTTTTAAATAATGTACTTACTAAGCTGATTAGATGTGAGCTTTGATTACCCTTATTAGTGAATTTTATTTATTTATTTTACAATTTATTTACTTATAATGAATCACAAGTTTATGATACAATGACGTGCGTTTGAGATAGTTCTTTTAAACATGATTTAACTTAATAATTTTTTATTCATTTATAATTTGAAGACAATAATACAAATGCAGGATTACGTTATACCAAGGGTTATATAACAGATTTTCCTAACATCCTACTATTCAACCATGAAAACTGTAACATTTTACATCCTTCTGGAATGTAAAAGAGGAATTATACCAGTCTACCTAGTGATAGGCTTCAATGATACTAAGTCAAATTTCTATGAATTGACATGTAGAAATGAAGATTCATGCAAGGTTCAAAGATGCAGATAAAATTTTTCGGAGATATCTTGCACATAATTAAGAACTGTAACTGATGTGTGACAATGCTCCATACCTGGAATGCTTACGGAACTGTGATAATGGAAACGTAAACGTTTCACTATAACTGTTGTGACAACGTTACTGTTAAACGAAAGCCTAAATAAAAAACTAAGAAAGTGTACGAAAACGTTAATTGGAAGGATGGTATAACTACAATATGGCACGATTCAAATACTGTAGAAAAGCTGTATTTATTATTACTTCCTTTATTCCCTTACCTCCTATCTTAACTGCTATCTTTATACATTTTATTTAGCACTTTTTAATGTTAAACAATATTTTTATTAATTGTATACGTTTTCTCTATTTTATCTATGTTTTAATAGTTTTACTGTAACACGTTATTGAAGTGACTACTTCTTTTTACGCGCTGTGGATTTTAAACGTTTCGCGTCACGGAACGTCACGCATCACGCATGTTCTCTCTGTAGCCAGTAGGTGAGGGACTTTCGCAGCCATTTTGATTTGGTGCGTTTCTCGGTTCAGTGGCTGTCTGTCCGTGCTAGTGAGAGGATCTGCCAGTTTTTGTTAAAGTGACTACAACTTTTAACGATCTATGGATGTATGTTTTACACGGGAAAAACACTCTTTTCACGTCACTGACCTTCAAGCAAGTTCATGTTTTCCTCGTGTTTTCAAAATTAAATGACAGCTTTACCGAAACTTATGCAAACTGTTACAGAACCATCTGATCTCAATTAAAAAAAATTTCGTCAATCAAAAATCTGTTTTGAGAGATTAAAAAGGGATATACAGTATAAACGATAATAACACACATCATCATATATGATAAGGAAAATAACTTAACGCTTCTCATATCTATTCGTGTTTAAGAATGATTTGTTTAGCAGCTGTTCGATCAGTTTACTCATACTATTATTGACGTAAAGTTGTTCGAAATATCGCATCGACTGGGTCCATCTCTGCTTCTGCAGACTTTCATTAGTTATGGATTTCTTCAGGTTAGGTTACTAAAAGTCCAATTTCAAAGCTGTCTAAATTTACAAAATCATCTAATACTCTGCTATTAGTAGTTATATAAAATATATAGTAAAAAAAAAAAAAAAAACTGTTTGAATAAATCTACAAACAACTAATTTATTTATTAATGAATCTAACGTTTAACTGATTAACTTACTGCATCATTTAATAGTGGTATTTAAATTTAATTTAATTGTAAACTGAATTTTGGCACAATTAATATGAATTTTTATTCTTGTTCACTACTAGTTTCGTCATGGCCGGAATTTAAAAGGATTAAAAATAAATGTGTAGTGTCTTTGTATTGTTCGATAAGCTGTAGTGTAATTTAACCCTAAAAAAACTCTTTTTTCTGTTGATTATGAATATAACCTTCTCACAATTTCATTGGGCCTTATCTTACATCCACTTAAAACATAAATTACGTAAAAATATATTTTAATACACGCTTTGCAGAAGCGATAAAAACATAAATACAACGAAATTTGGGAGCTTCCAATCGATCAATGTATTGATAAACCTTGGATCAGTGTTAGGATCAAAACTGTCTTTAAGCATCTATAAAGTCCACGAACTTTATTAAATACAATTCAAGACAAAATGTTCTCTAGTTCACTTTCTCTTTGGTGTTTTAACCGGGTTTTAAACCGTCGATTTAAGTTCAAAATATTCTAGTGAGAGAACTGTCTCTGAAATGTGGACATAAACAGTACTGCAATAAATCCCTCCAGATAATATCTACCTTTGTACCCAAAATAACACACACATGACTGTTAATTAAGGCCCGGTAGATTCCAGGAAGGGCCACAGGGACAGTAACCACGGGAGAACAACACACCCTGAGGAGCCTCTACTGAAAATAACAGAAACCGGTGCCCGTGCTTTGTTTGAAGCGATGTGTGGTTCTAGGGTTACCAACTTGTGATGAGTTGAAGTTTGAATTATTATAACATGCATCCTCAAAATTGTTATAGCATATTCCACAAATTATAAACGAAGTAATAATTACGTTTCTTTTGTTAATTACCTAAAAGTCTTGCCAGAAACTGTTTGCTTCGTCACATTGCTTTTTTTTATCATAGATTTCAATAATGTTGTAGTTTATTGCAGTTTTTTTACTGTATGGCAGCCTTTTTAAGAAACGAAGCTTCATGATAGGCTCAGCTGATTACTTCTTGACGTGCAAAATTAATTGGAAGCCGAGAGCAGATTTGTGTTGCGTATTTACTCTATATTTCTTTATTCGATATAGAAAAGCTCTTAGAGTGAAAAAGTTATCAGTTGTAAGTAACTGTTAATTACAGATAATCATTCACATTATGTAAAAGAAAAGTGTGTTTATTTGTATATTATAAAATTTAATTTAATTTCTTAAGTTTTTATCAATTATACTACTTTTTGTGTTTTATATAAAAAATTACCAGTAATAGTAAATTTGTTATTTGCTTTTGTGTATATTCACACAAGGAATTTGTTAGTCGTGAAGTATTTAAATAACACAACAACATCAACAACAAAGAACATTGAAGTGGAAAGTGAAACGTGCAGTGTTACCAACTTAAATGCTTCCACTCCATTCTTTTCCCGTATTATAACAATATCCGTTTTTGTTACCTTTGCTGCTAATTTGCTATCTATATATTTAATATTTATATTCTTTGTTATTTTTATGCTATAGTTTGTCATGTTATTATTGTTATAGTTACTGCTTTACTGTAATAGTTGCTGTTTTGAAACGTTGATACATATATTGTTATATTATGCTATAGTTTATTATGTTAGAATTGTTATAGTTATTTATTGCTACTGTTTTCCTGTCTGTATTGTTACTGACTTGATATATATTATATATATATATATATATATATATATATATAAAGTATATATATATATATATTATGCCTTGCCATAGTTTATTATTTTAATACTGCCATAGTCTATTTTGAACGTAAGTCAGCTAATTTGTTCATATTTGTAATTCTTTTTATTTAGCTTATTGCATAAATTTCTCTTTCATGCCAATAGTTTTGTTACATAATTTTTATAGGCCTTATTGAGTGTTGGGATTCTATATTGCTTGAAATCCTAATATTTTTTTACTTCACTGTTAGTATTATTTTTCAGACATTCACATGCTTTGTTTGCAGAAATTCTTGTTTAGGTCAAGTTTTTTATAAATTAATTATATGGACCTTGAATGTAAAATGGGGAAGTATGTCCGTTGGAAATAAATAAAGAAATAAAAACAAATTCATCAATGATTTAATACTGTTTCCTCAAGAATGAGTTTTATAGCACGATGGGTCATTTGATAGGTTATTCGCCTTAGTGTAAAATCGAGTGATTAAAAGACAATCAATCGACGCATGGTTGTTGAGTTTTGTTGTCCTCTTAAGTTGAGTGTGAAGTGATCTTGAGTAATTTACAAAAAGGAAATTATAAATGTTTGGGTACTCTTAGTACATGTTACATTCCTATAGGTATTTGGATGTGCTTAATATTTAATGTACTTTCCTTAGGCCAATGTTGCCCTTTTTATCAGAGTTATAACAAGCAAAAAGATAAGAGCACTAAGAGTTAAGATTACTGATTAATACATTTCTTACACAAAAACCGTTATAGTTCGCATTTTGTTCTATCTGGAATTTACAACCCAAGCTTATAGGTAATAGGTAATATGAACTCCACGAATTTAATGGTTACTAGTTTGGTTTAGAAGAATTTAAGGTTATTTATTTCAAAGTGGTTCTCTTTAAAAATAGGGCAGACAGACTTAAATCGACTAAAGACGAGGTCTCTGAAACAATTTGTATCACTTTCCCACCACACATGACATTAACATATGCTTGACACTTACACTATTATTTGTTGTGACTTGTTCTTTGTGATTTATAAAGTAGGAACGTCATAATTTTTTAATAAATTAATTTAAGAAACGCCATGCCTTTTTAAAAATAAATTTGTTTTAGAAACATTATTCAGCATTACAGTTTACTGTGACAATAAATATTGACCAAATTAATTGTGGTGTAGTATAATTCATTCTGAACAAAAAAAAGACAAAATTTTGATTTAAACTAAATAGAAACATTTTATAAACGGTTAATGAATAGGAAAATAGTGCTCTTAGAAAATACATTACAGTGTAGGTTATAGCTAGGGTTTTGGTATATATTCAAATAATGCCTCTCAATATTCAACTAATTTGGTTTTCATAAAGTAATATTTCATAATGTTTTCATTTTTATTACTATACCACATTTTTGAAATATACATCGGAAAACTATTGTAACAATGCTTAATGTTCAGCCTATTTATTTTGGCAAATAATTATTATAATCATTGTACAGCCAAATATGTTTCTGATAAACTGAAGTAAACAAAAATTGTAATCGTTATGTTCGTATAAATTTACATAAATTAGTGAGCCTTTCTTTTCTAGTGTAAATATTTGGGCTCCTTTCTCTAGTTACAACGTACGTATAAATAAAATTTGAGTTGCACTGTATGACATATAAATTAAAAGATTTTAATAAAAAAGTTTATTCTGAAATAAATACAACTCAGAACAAGTATATGTATTGCTATGTATAAAAAAGAACCAAGTTATTTTATAATAAATTACAAGTATGAATTCAGGGCTACCACTAAATATGCTAATTCGGACGTCTCTATCTTCAATAACTCCTCTATATACGCTTGAGCTGTTCTCTAAGGTGGGGAAATCCTCAGGGGAAATACCACCAAACCACACCGCATAGATTACATAAATATATTTATACCACCTTCGGTGTCAACTACACTAGAGTTTAGGACTTTCGTAAAATCTAGGAATCATGTACATTGGATAGGAGAAATATGATTTACTAAACTTTTCAATTACGTATTTAATATTTTACGGAGTACAAGCGAAGGAGCTTTATAACTGGTGATGGCGTTCAGGCAGAACACGTACACTTAGTGAGAAATTATTTGTGGTTGCCAAAAATATATCTGAATATCAGTTAGACTAGTAACATGCAATTATGTTACATGATATTGATTGAACCTTAACTATCTGCTTAAACTGAAAGTTTTTGCAAACGAACGGTTGTCAGCATTAATTAAGTTATTACTTAATAGTAAGTTCCCCAAATTTTAATAAAGCTTTGATAGCAATTATTCGATGAGATTTGAACGATACATGTTTTGTAATCCTGACTTTATCCACAGTACACTAATCTTGTTTTTGCATAACTTTTCTTTTAATACATTTAATTTTTTCTCCAAACTAATTTAAGGTTTGAATTTTGTTTATTCAAAATTACGTTTCTTATTTTATTTGTACTTATTAATAATACTTTCTAGTTGATTAAATTAATCTATTTGTGTGCATTAGTGATGACTATTTAAAGTACTAGAAGAATACTTTTCTTAATATTTACATGGATATAAAGGCACAAGAATATGTTTTCTAATGTGTAAATGTGCAAGTGAAGTGTACATGTACAAAAGTGTGCTGTTACAAAATAAACAATCAAGAAATTTAATATCAGAAAGTAAAGATTGACTAGACACCATTGTAGTGCGTTAAGGAATACTTTCCAAAATCCTGCAGGGTTACACTGTGATGTAGTTTTCATCACGCGAAGTAACCAAAAGGAGGTAAAGTGAAAGTTATCTTGGGAAGATAGTAAGCCTTCTTTGTTTATTGTCAGGTCTCCGAACTACTTTCTCTCTTAATACTCAACTTAGAGTATCTGTAAGAAAGGAAATAAACCCGGCCTTTGCTCGCAGTTAAAAAATATAGAAGTCCATAGCCTATTTTGTTAAAACCGATTATGACGTTATGTTTTAAAATGTAAGTTGGCATACATCAGATACTTATTATTTAATTGTTCAAAGTTACAAACGATCAGATGTTAAGGGACTGACTTCAAATATAACTTTTTGCGTAAATAGGAGCATGTCTGGTTGGAAGAATAATTTTATTTCGACGCCAAAACTGACTGCATTGTTGGCAGGATAAATAAAATATGTACCTGGGTCTCAAAAACCTAGTTCGGAAAACATACGTTTATTTCCAGCACTTGTAATCAATTTTCGATCTTAGATATTTCGATTGCCATAGTTGTCTGTCACATTGCTCCGATGAATAAATTATATTTACATAATTAGGATTGAGAAGCTTACCTTGGGTAATAGTTTTCTACTTATAACTGTTTAAATTAACTTCTAGTACAATGTATTTATGGTGCCACAGTTCGGTTAGCTGTATTGACACTATCACGAAATACTGAAATATTTCATCTTATTTAAAAATGACAGATGGTTGAATTATTTAAAACTCATTAGCACTAGGACACCTAGAACATAAAAATCAACAAAGAATTACAGTACATGTGAGCTTTTATCAATTCTCATAAATGGGAATATATTTATTGTTACTTTAAAACATAGTAAACCATACATTAATAGATCTAAAATTTATAAATACATTATTTTATCAACAGGATTTATTATTCATATGTAAAAATGTTTGAGGTTAAATTTAAAAACTATTGCTTTTCTTTAAAAGTTTTCGTTATTAAATTTCGACCGAACGCAATCTTAATACGTGGTTTGGAAATTTAGTATTTACTTTTATTTTTACTTGAGACTGTAATTGTTCCAAAAATATAAAATTTTCATATTTATTGATTGCTGAAAAAATAACGTCTAAAACCAGGTTTTAGGGTAAGCATTTCTGATCCCTGTTTATACTAAAATTTTTGCCTTGTCTCGAAGAAAAAATTTTTTCGAGATCTCTAAAAATATACATAAAATCTGTATAGTGTATTTATAAAAATGTATCTTTATCTTCGTTTTAGGCCTGTAGAATCCACACTTGTTTCAAAAAAAAAGAAACGTGTTATTATATCTGAGTAACACTATGGATCTCCTGGAGCAGCACATCACTAATCCCAAATGTCGATATATCGGGATATAAGAGCGAATAATATTTACTGTCAAGTTCACTGCAGAGGATTGATTACGTTTTGCGTGTGTGACCTCCCTTAGTGATACTGGTTGTTGCTGGTCTGCACATAGAGAAGTACTATCCCCTTCCTGCTTTGACTGGAGATACTGGAACAGAGCTGGCCTTCCCTTCTTTCAAGGAATGATAGCTTATATTCCGCTATCCCTCCTTTTTTATTCTCTACAGGAGGCAATATCTACTCCCAACTTTACCCGTCCTGAATATCCTGTCACAAAGTCCTTTTAGGATTAATTGCAATCAGATATTAGTTAACTTCTTCTAATTGAATGCATAAACTAAAACAATTCAACAATACCTCTTAAAAGCAGTATTCATTTTTGTGTCTGTATGACTGTCAGTGTGTCATTTTAACTTAAGTTATTTCTACTAAAAACGCACTTCAAATTCACTGATTCAATCTAATTATAGAATGACGCTTTAAAGAAAGATAAGCCTATTCATACAGCAGATCTGTATCATGCTTATTTCGCGGAAGTTATTTTTAAACATGAACAAGTTAGTTATTACCTAAGCGTAACATAAAACAATTATGTTTGAATTATTAAAATAATATATTTAGACATTTTAGCAATTTTTAGTCAGGCTCATGGAATAAAATATAAAAAATACAGTTTTATTAAATAAACATGAATAATGACTAAACAATATTTAAACGTGTTAAAAACATATTTTATTTCATACTTCATTAAAGGACATATATCTTTGTAAAGTTATATTTTATTTTGTAATAGAAATTTATTACGTAACGATTCTTTCCAAATACTTATCATTCCTTTTTAATTCTCATACATAATAAATATGACATAAACAAATCTTCAATTTCGTTTGAGATAAGTTGCATAAGAACTGGATGTTTGTATTCTTTGTCAGATAATACTGCTAATAAGTACGGTACGACCTTCATGACCAATAGCGAATTTACATAACACTCAAGCTACTATCCTAGTCATTATATTAATATTGCAAGTAATTAATTGATAGTATCTGCAAACGGACGGATAGAACACGCATTAATTAACTAGTTATCAGTATAAGTAATTGTGTAATTGACTGCATTTACTTAATTTGTTTTGATAGTTTATAAATTTTATTCCTTAAAGTTTAATGTTATTTGTAACTTATAAGTTTCCCACGAAAATTCAAGTGATTTTCAAACCTTTAACACTTACCCCGTCTTCTGAGAGGTCGCTACATCTGTCAAGTCTGGTTTTGGATTTTCCAGACTCGGAGAGCTACAGGCTCTATGAGGTCTTCATCTATGGAAGGCAAATAACTATGGGAGTTTTAGGCCTCTGACAACCCTCAGAAACTAGAAATTCCTGAACTCTGGCAGCTGCCGTCCTGTGGTAGCATTTAAACAATGGGAACTTCCGGCTTGCTGTACATACCGGTCTCTGAGAACTTCCGGTTTGGGTCTGGGAGTTTCTGGCTACTAACAGCTACTAACATCTCCATCTTCACAGCTCACAGTCGTGGAAACCATTCGACCATTTCAGTATTTTATCAGTTCCCTAATCAAGGGAGCTTCCCACCTCTGGCAGGTCGTAGGATGCTCTTAGGTTGAGGCTGTCTATGACTGGTCTCTGGCAAGTTCCAGCGTTCTGTATATCCCAATTTCTTTCAGGTACAGACTCTAGCAAGTCCTGGTCCCATGTAAGAGTCAACTTCTAGCAGGTATCGGCTATTAGCAGATTTCGGTCTCTGGCATCTCTTGGTATTTTTTATCCGTTCTACCACAAGGTGTTCATAACTATTGAAAAGGATGTTTTTCAGGAATTTCTTTCTAGAAGTAGTCTACGGTTATTTACAGATATGATCATGCAAGGAATTTTAACTGACCTCCGAAAAAGGCTTTTGGGGTGCTGACCTCATGCAGTATGATTCGTTTATTTTTCAGGCATATAAAACCTGGTGGTGATTAGCATGATCCTAATATTTGTCACAGCATATTTAATAAGGATTTGTTCCATATATGATGGGAAGGCTTGATAATTAGTTCTTTCTGCATAGTATGCCTCACTCCATCAAACATTATTACCTTCTTTACGTTGCTGATAAAAGCTAACTATTCTAAAAAGAACTGTACTTAAGGTTGGTTAATTTAACATAAAAGCAGTTTCAATATAAGTTTAACATATTTTTTTTTTAATTTATTATTCGATGATTCGCTAAGCAAACGTATCTCTCTCCTTTTAATTTAAAGTCTAACGTTTGTCATAATGAATGAGCAGACGGTCATCAGAGACTAATGGTAAAGTTGGTACATAACCTAAAATTTCAAAACATTTGAAATAATTTGCGTCATCGCGATCGACTAAGTAAAGTCATACTGGATAACTCAGTAATCCATTTCGATAAGTGATCTCATAATATCCGTAAGTAATTTTAACTTATGATAACGAATTGTTAATAGCACTGGTGTAATTTTTACTCTAAAATGTGTGAGGTGTTCCATTATTCGCTTTAAACTAACTTCATTTTTATGTATTGTTAAAGTTATATATGGGAGTATTAAAATAATATTGATGTTACAACCCATTGTAACGTGTACACTTTATGGGCATGAGTTTTGTCACTCAATGGTAAAAATATATTAGAAGTCCATTAAAAATAAATTGTAATAGTAAAATTTACAAGTTATAGATACTATAAAGGAAAATAAAAACTTCATTAGGTAAATACTTTTAAGACTTTAGACTTCTTAACGTTGTACTAAAAATACAAGTATTACTGAAATCAAGGGAGATATTGAAATAAATACTCGAAACCGTGTTTTGATTCCGATTGGTACTAAAACTTAAGGAATAAATTGACAAAATCTACTACAAATACTCTATTACAAGAAATGGTTACATACATACTGTTTGGAAAAAAATTTAATACTTGAAAGTAATGCGAATTGTTCTACTACTAATAGAAATAAAAATATGAGTTTTCTCCTTATAAGTTAGGTCTACAAAACCCAAAATTTACCTATACTTTAAACAAACTAAATATGTGAACTACTAGAAATTTCACAGTTTCGTTAGTAGCGGTAAATTTTCATGTTTATGGTGGAGTTAAAAATGGATACATTTAGGGGGCAAGTAGGAATATGTTCTTTAGAAAGAATACATATTGAAGTTACTCTAAGTTACCAAGTATGACTGCAGTGATATTTTGCAATTGATGTAACTTAAAAATATAGACCATTTTTGAATACGCATTCAGTCACTATATAAAAGCAAGTCAGAATATATTACGCATATGTGGCTTTCAGGATAGTGACTTTATGTTCTTTAGAAAGAATACAGATTGAAGTTACTCTAAGTTACCAAGTATGACTGCAGTGATATTTTGCAATTGATGTAACTTAAAAATATAGACCATTTTTGAATACGCATTCAGTCACTATATAAAAGCAAGTCAGAATATATTACGCATATGTGGCTTTCAGGATAGTGACTTTATGTCCTGGAACAGCAACGGAGAAATGTGCGGGGGAATGTGTATTAGGGTTCCTCCAAATTATAAAGAGTTTTGGTTAGATCTCCACAATCTCTGAGGTGAAAGGTGATAATCTATTATTAATCTCAGGTTTCTAGACGACATCCAACTGAACATCTTTTGGAATGACCTTGAACAACAAGATGGAAACCGAAAGAAATGCAGTTTCCCTCTCAGGTAATATGGTATATTTTAAGTTCCTCAATCAACACAAATCCATGAGGACATCGCCATTGTCGTTCTATGAACAATGCTAAATGGAGTTCTTCCATCCTTTAGCAGCGATATTGCGTCGAATTTTGTATAAAACTACCATAAAAACATCACTGAAGGTAGGGAATTTTCACCGTTTGTGTCACTTTTTGAGACGTTTTTCCTTGTGGAAAGCCGCAGAAAATTCACACAGTACAATACAGGAATCTGTCGCTATTCTAATGACATTGACACGTCTGAGGAAATTTCCTACGCCACAACCAGGTCTGCTTTATGACTATACTGTGTCTACTAATGTCGTATAAACATACTTAAAGACCTTGATAACCCTTTCTTAGTGTAACCTATTTATATATTTACTGGACTAGGTCTAAAACACTTGCTAAGCACAATGCAACTCAGAGCCGTGTACAATGCTTGTATTATTTTACCCAATGTGTAAGTGTTGTCTAACAAACGGTTCTCCACCCCTAATGAATAGCCTATGTTACCTGGTTATATAACTTAAGCTGTAGTCATTTAATGTTTTATAATATACGAGTATATTGCATTACATTATTGTTTGTGATGACTAATTAAATATGTTTTTTTTATTTTATTACCACTTATAAGAATGAAAATTGAACTCTCTATATGTAAAAATATTATTTTGTTAATTTATATTACAAAGGACAATTAACTACTGTAAGTAATATTATATACAGTTTTAAATTTATAAAAACGTTCTTAAAAAAACCATTATCATCCATGTTATATGTCTTAATTTATTCAAACTAAATAGTTACACAGTATTTGGTTTCCTTGGGTTCTATATATTTTTCAAAGTTACGTATATCAATCGGAAAGTATGAAATAATAGAATAACAGAATAAAATCACATACACTCAATGCATAATGATTGCGATTGAACCCCAGTATCCTATTGATAACCGCTTAGGCGAACTAAAGTATGTGTCTCCTCGCAGAATTCCTTCATTCACTTAGTTTCTTCTACGTAATTAGAGATAGATGTCATGGAGAGCTTCACTGTAGCTCCCATAAACAGTTGATATCTTAGAGGAAAAAAACTCAAGAACTCTAAGATGTATATTAGTTTGAATATAAATTAATTGAGTACAAGAAGAGCAGTGAAGTATAGTGTTTATTTATAAATACTACATCGTAATCGTAATAATACTTTTAAGGTGAAATTGCCTTTGTTGTGTTTGTTTTACTTTCATGCGTGAATTTTTCACACATAGGGAAACACATACCCACACATACACACACACACACACACACACACACACACACACACACACACACACACACACACACACACACACACACACACACACAAAACACACACTATATGCGTATAATTAAAACTCTAGCCATACTCTTAAACTTTTATTAATATAAAAAGAAATTCAAAAGGTTTTCTCTAAACTTAAAAAATTTAATTACAAATTAACGAACAAAAAGTGTTATTACTTAAAAACAATAAACTACCTATGAAATTAGAATTTTATTGAATTCACACTCTAAAAATTGTGAATTCAATCTCTATTAGTTTTGACCTCTTTATAAATCCTAATGTATTTTCAAATAATTAAATAGCTTTAAATATTTTATAATTTAAACGCTAAACGAAAAATATAATAGTGGTCTAAAGATTTTATTACTATGGATAAGCTATGAAAGATTGGTACATGTGGTAAAGAAACTACTCTTTTGAAAGGGTTGGTAACTTGTAAGGAAATAACGAACTCTATTCATGTAAGCTCAACTTTGTATTTGTATTCATAGACTGGCTTTTGAATTAAAGGCCAAATTGAGAAGACTGGTGTGTTCTCTATTGAATAAAGTATCATAATAAAGTTTGTATATTTTTTACCATGATTTACCTTAAGGCTTTTAGTTTGGCCATTAATACGTAAAATAATGTTTCATTTTCTGTTATTAATGCAGAAGAGTACTTTAAAAAGTACAATTTTATAAATATTTTTCTACCTGTGAGTACTAAAGTATGTCAATACTGCATAAAAATGAAATAAACTACTCTAGAAACTTTTTGCTGTAAATGAAGTGGAGTATGTAACCACTTACCCAAAACCTTATTCGTATATAATCTAGTAGTTTCACAGAGAAAAAGATTTAATGGCGGCGCTATAGTATTTTTTACATAATGTAAAGTATGGAAGACCTAAGATTTTGTGGTTATCTTGTTTTGAGTTTCATTAAAACTAATTATGGTTGAATACAAATTATTCATTTAAATTAATAACCATGACAATTATAGAAACTGCTCATTATTGGTTAATTGCTGGTATTCCTTAACCTGATGCAATAATATTTAAATATAAGTTGATAAGACCTTGTTCCTTGTAATACGTATTAATTTACGTCACGTTGAACTATTATAAAGCTGGGAATACATCATACTAAGTGTTCCATTAGAAAATACTGTGAGTTTGCATGCAAAATTTGAAATCTACAGCTCTTTATTTCTTTAGGTGCATATATATAAACAAGCTCGTGATTTAAAAAGACATATAGCCAAGTAGTACTTTCTCCTACTGTACAGGGCTGTGTGAATAACAATGTTTGACTTTCGGAAAGATTTGGAGTTTCCTCAAGACTCCTGGAGTAAAAAACGGGTAAACTGATTGATTCCTGGTTCTTGGTTGTGTTTGCCGTTCTAAATATAAATCGCTGTACCGGAGATCCACATCAAGCTATTAAAAACACAAGTTTTAATCGATATGAAATAAAAAGACAAGGAACAGAAACTAAAAAAATGTAAAAAAATATTTAGAACACCTGATTAATTACATCAACATCATGTTACACTATCAATGTGTGTATGTTTGTATCTGTGAATGTGGCAATGTTGTATGATTGCAAAATGTTATATTAAATGGCTAACTTTGACCATACAATGTATATTGTTTACGGTAATAAAGTATTTGAATTTTATTAATTAAGAAAAGGGTAGCTTTCCACTAAGTACTTTAGTGTACATAATATTAAATTGAAATTTTAGCAACAGTTTTTTATGTTTTACTTCAATAATTTTATGTAAAACAAATAATGTAGCCTCTTATTTTTTACATAATAACTTTAAAATCACGGATAATTACAATGAAAAAAGATTTTAGGTAGTTTTAATACGTTTTACCTCGTGCTATTCTTTAAATGTAGGTGTAAAATAACATTTTAAATGGGAGTTAATATGAATTTAAATTAATATCCTGTTTAAGTTTTAAACTTTAATTTTGAACCTATTCAATTGGTGATTTAAAAAATTTAATAGTGAGATAAATTGTGTACTTATTTTTAAACATTTGTTTGGTAAAAGCTAATACAAATTGATATTAGTACAAAACTTAAAAAGGTACAAATAATCTATATGATATTTTAAAATTTATCTATATTATTTTTTTTATTGTAAATAAGATTGTAAATTCTCTCCTGGAAAACTAATTGAATAATTGAACTTCGTGCCTCTCATTTCAAGAGATAAATTAGGAACACTTAAGTGGCACACCGCTTAGGCGTTACAAGTTGTCAAACTGTATTAACCATTGTGAGACACAATCTGCTCACATTCCGAAACTAGTTTCGCAGTAATGCGTAAATTAAATTTTACCGACTTTACCGTAACTTCTTGCTATATTGTCTGGTTTCTGTCATATTATGTCTTTTATTACACTCAATAAATTGACTTGTTCCTAATTAAGCACAAATACTACTTTAGCTTTTTAATATTGACTATAGCAATAGAAATGTTGTAGTAATAATACCATAAATTTAGTATTATGAGTTTCTCATATTACAAGGAAATCTAAAATATTTTTGTGATTAATAAGGCATTAATGACTTGACCCACAGGAATTTATTCCAAGATGTACATACACTAAAAATAATTAACCTAACCCGTCTTAAATGTACAATATAGTTCAGAATTTACATCCAAACCATAGGAAGTAGCTTATTTCCAGAATGTCAGCTAAGGCTATCCTCGTGGGACTGGAAAATGGATGTCTGCTTATCCGTATGTGTGTACACACGATTTTCTAGAACGTACTAACCAATGGACTTACATTGTGACACGATGTTTAAGTTCATTATTTATAAGCAAGCGAGTTCAATGATGCATTGTCACTATATGTGATTTGGCTTAGAGTTTGATTCTTGTATGGTTTTTATACGTAACAATAGTAGCAAAAATAAAATTACAGAATAAATAATTTTTTAAACAAACTGTATACAGTCTTGTGACAATTAAACTTACGGTCCAATAAAATAAGCAACAGACATTAAATGTTGCATGCAAACTAAGCGAAGCCTGTGACCCGTAGTGTTCAGCTTGTGGATTAGTGGACTATGCTGATGAGACATTTTCAAAAACTTTAAAAGTGTTCACCAGCAATATGATTTTGGGTTATATATACAATACGCACGGGATGTATGTTTTAGAAAATTAAATGTTACATCACATGGCATTCCTTAATAACATTCGACATGCAATTCCATTATGGTGGGATAATGGAACAACATTCAATTACTGATTCACTCATAGGTTAAAACTACGCATTATAGCAGCATGTATATACAACTCAATTGTTTTTAAATGAATCTAACTACAAGTAGCTAAAACTATCAGTTGGTAAATCCTGTTATTTATAGTTATATAGTATTAGGATAGCCTAGGGATTAAAACAGGGTAACAAATGGTTCTGGATTGTTTCAGCAAGGGAGTTTTTAAATCTAAGCAAGTGGTGTTGTAGAAAAAATGGTGGTTTCCACGAATTCCGTTGCTATGAGAATAACGGATAAGTTGACATTATTCATCGTCATATTGTCCTGTTGCCCTGTACACTACATATTTATTCCATTTTTAATGAAAATAGAGCTAAGTATATTTTGCTAAACCTTAAAATACACTTTGTATAACACCCGCTTAGTAGGAAGGAAAATATAAATTATATTTCGCGTAATAAATTTGTTATAAAATGCTTATTGATGAATGGAACTGTCTTTACTAGTGAATATTAATAGCTAAAGACATTTCTAAGTAGTATTTTAAATTAAGTTACCATTTACAAAAACGAGAAAGGAAATATTATTTGGTTGAGCGTCATCAATCGAAGAGCTGGGAAATATCTTTGTCTGTCTGGGTGCTCGCACCATATATTAAAAACGGTGAGTCATAAAGTTTATTTCTATGTAGGAAACACAGATTTAAATGATTGTTCATGTCCTCAATTGCATTTAGTTGAACATTAGTAGCGGAAAAAATAGCATAGTTAATTAATTTGTAAACAAAGAACTGTTTTAAAATATGTAGCATAAATATGTAGGATACCTACTCCAACCTTAATATACATCTTTTGGTGATTTATTGTGTAAATGTATCAAATTGTAAGACAACTCGAGAAAGATTTGAGTCGAAATTCAGGAATGAGTTATGTGACGGTACATGTTCAAATATAATATTTGGCTGAATGTCATTGAAGCCTATCACTAAGTAGGAAGATACAATTTCTTTTTAATCCGGTGGACCAGAGTCCAGCTGTAGCACACCCCGGCGTTTAGCAGCTTTTAGCCTTAAGGAAGAACCGGCCTCTAACAGCCTTTAGGAACCTCTCAGTATCAAAATCCCTGTGTTATGGAAGATCCCATTCTCAGCCCACTCCCAACATTGGCAATTTATGGCTTTAGGGAGCTTTCATCATCTAGTGCCTCCTGGCCTCTGATATAACCCAACCTCTGGAAAGTTCCACCTTTATAATTCTTTGTATGTAAGGCCATTAAAGGGTCTGAACTAATATCCTTGGTTAATTGTTAAACATTAATATGTCCCCACGATATCTAAACAGAAATTAATAATAGGCTTGAGGTTTTTTATTAAACTTAATTTTTGTATAAGCAACATCGCATTTGAATATGGCTCATATCCTTGGGACTTTGCTGAGCGTTAGCTAATATTTTAACATAAGTCATATGGCTTAATATAGTGATGGTACTAGACAGGTTTAGAAAGGATAAATTTGCCTCCCAGGTGATGAAAAACCTTTTTCTGAATCATTGCATGTCTGTGTTTCTCTCCGCGATATTATTAAGTTTCAGGTGATCTCTAGACTTTAACTTTTGCATGAAGCCTGTTCCGTGACACGTGGAGTTATGTATTCCTTCTTGTGTTTACCAAGCAATACGATTGGTCAGACAAATTTTACAAAGTTTTATTTAATTAAACGCACTATTTTTATTGTTTATAAGACAACTCAATTCTTGTTTCTCTTTTTTTTTCTCATAATTTAAAGGATGTTTTGTGTAAATTATAACAGAATAATTAATACTTATTCTAATAATTGAGAGAATCGCCCAAATGTTGTTAAAATGTTTTGGAAGTAATGTCATAACCAGCTAAAAATCTAGTGAGTTTTATATAATTTTGAGGAAATTCATTATTGCGTTTCAAAAAATGAATTCAAACACGATAATCTATTGTTGGCGTATTTATAATTCTGTTTATTTTCTTTATGTTTCTTAAAATCTATAGACTAGGTTATTTAGGCTATGTCAGTTTCGGTGCAGGAAAAGTTTCACTAACTTAATCCCTATATCTCAAGAATCAAGGATTGGAACCGGATAATTCATATCCTATTAATCCTATCTCTGGTTGACTCATCATTCCAGGAGTCAAGTATTTGACTGTATCCGATGTCAGAAGCTGACAAAGCGGAAGGTGAAATGGAACTCAACTTGACATTCCGAAATGCGATATTATTTGAAAAGTATTATTCGCACGCGTGTGAGCACGAGTATGTGCATGCATTGGCAGGGACCAATTAAACTGATAGATTTTAGACAAGTTGTGCTTGCGGACCAAGTTTCTAAAGTGATAAACAGGTCCGTATTATTTTTAATTTTGTTTCCTAAGGAATCTTAGGGATAAGCTTTCATGAGATAACATTACCAATTTTTATTGTACAATATTCGTTATATTTTGTACAATTTATTAAATTTTCATTTTTAATGTCAGTCAGATGTTCCTTAATAGCGCATTACGATGATTAAAAAACCACATTTAAAAAAATGTTTTAGTAATTTTGTTAGTTTTTCTGTAAAATTAAACAGAAGCTTAATAATGATTGATTGAGCTTAACAACCTATAAATTGATTGAGTTTAGTCTGGTTGTTGAATTTGGTTACTAATCTGGTTTATTAATTTTATAAATGATAGTGTAATCATCAAATACATCCAGATAACCTCCATGGTTATTAGATGATTTTTTTAAATCAAGAAAGTTAGTTTATACTTTAGGAAATTGTTATTTTACTATTTTTATTATTCATTTATAATCGTTAACGTACGTTTAAAAATAATGTTATTCTATTTTAGATAAAAAAAACGCAATCGACTCATAACTTCCAAAATAGCATCACAGATATACAGTTTTATTTTTATTGTTATTTAGTGATCAGTTTACTCTTTGTTGGTTATCATTTCTGGATTATCTGACACTGGGGTTTTATATTTTTATTTTATTAAATACCTAACAAAAAGGTAGTACAATATTTAAAGATATTTCAAAATTAAGTAGACTTATTTGTGCAGGTTCAAGTCAAGCAATTGATGGAGTTCTCAGTGGCAAAACTTGACAGCCGCTTTGTTTTCGCTTTGACAGCTTTCATTAGAATAAGTGAAACTTTCCGATACCACAACTGAGAACGTAAACTTTACGCTTATTGCAGTTTAGTTGCTTTCTGTTCTATAACTGTTATGGTCTGAGGGACAGTCTTTCATAGAAGTATATGCTTTCTTGTTATTAGCACCCGAACTTGTAATATGAAATTCACTATTAAAACTAATAGTTTCTGTTAGTTTATTTCATTTTGAGTTATGCCAGTTAAAATTTCTTGAAATTTAAATAATTACTGCTACAAATAACGAAATATCCGTGTGTTTATTATTAAATTAAGCAATGGTGAACTAACTCATCTAAAAACTTAACATGTCTTTGCTTCGATTGTATTGATTAAGAGCAATTTTAAAGGATAAGAGAATTTTGGATATTTACTATTTGTATGTGTTAAAATGTACCTTAATTAAAAACAGTTTACTGATACAACTGAGTATTAAATTTTCTAGAAAAGTACTATTTTGGGTTAATTACAACAAACCGTGACGGACAGATAAACGAAAGCTATATCGGGTTCTTAATAATTTTTCGGAAATATTGTTTTATGTTATACTTTTATAATTGATAACAGTGGACATTATATCTCTCAAATTGTCTTGTTTGAAATTAAAATGGGAGTCGGTTGGCCCTATCTAACCCCATGTTAAATTACCAAAGTTTCCGCACCTTTATGCCAGTAACCGTTTATGATATCAACATAACTTTTTTTAAATTTTTATTATTGAAGTTGTCTTAATCTTTTGACCCGAAGAAATAAAAAAATTGTTTTTTTTATTTAAAAAGAAAAGTTTAAAAAACCACGTTTTATTGTAAATAAACTGTATAAACTTTTTTGTTTTAAATTTTATACAAAAAAAACCAAAAATCATTGAGATATCTTTAGTAGTTCCTGATATAATGGTACGTAAGTGCAAAAAAAGTAAACTTTCGGGAAATCGCGTTACATACACCTACCTTAGTGCATTCGTGCTCCATAAGATAATTGTCTAGGTCCTCTTCATCCTCATATTCATCCTCTAGCCTCCTTCTTGCCAATACTGCACTTTGCCGGCACTTCTTCTCAATTTCACTGACTGCTTTCTCGGCCTTCGCAATTCTAGTTTTCATCTAGTTTCTTTAGCGCACTCGCACAGTTAACCCCAGCAATGATGCCTAACTTTGCTAGAATTTTGCACCTAGCTAGGTTGCCCAGATTAAAACAAGCTAAGGCTTCATGAACACCAGTTTTCTAGAGTCTTCAACATAACAAATTTTCTTTTAGGCAAGCGGGACCAAATCATGTTGTTCAACGAATCGCTCATGTTTTGAGTACCGCCATTTGTATAGACATTTGTTGACTAATTCAGGTGCAGCTAAGTCTTTGAAAATTGGCTTGATTACATCCATGATACTCGTGGGAAGGTGGAAGTGTGCGTTGTGGTCGTACCTTTGCTTCTTCAAACTTGCTTGCCAATATTTGCACCAGGTATTACCAGTTTTTGGGCAAAGCGCGTGCGCCGGTTCCTCATTACTGGAAACTGAATGAAAAAAGAGAGCCCATACTGCTTGTTTCATTTGTTGCAGGCTGGTTGTATTCCTCCTAATGGCAAGTCCATAATAAATAGCTATTTGTTTTATAGCAACACCAGTAAGTCTGCCTCAGCTGCCAATTGATTTGCCATCAGAAAGTGTTTGGTTCCCCTTATTTTGTTTCAAAGCCAGTAGTCGTGTTGACATTCGCTTTTGCACTTGTCAACACTAACACCTAATAAAATTACTGCAACATTATTAATTAATTCTAAAAATAACTGTCAGTACTATACAAAAATTGAGACGGTGACGTGAAAATTCGTTTCGACCAACAAAGTCGATCAAAAATCTATGCGCACTGTTTTACAAAATAATGTATAAAATGAGTTATATTAAACAGATTCGTATGAAACCTTTTTTTAAATCAATCCTAAATATATCTATAACAAATTTGAGTAATAAAAAATATCGAAATTTTTTACCCTTTGGGTCAACCGACTCCCCTTTCAAATGATATAACGTGGTAAATATATTCTATTATTAAGTCTATTAATTTGTTTTATATATAATTTCTTAAAATTTCCTGAACCTGAAAACTGTATGAGATAGAACAAAATAATAAACTTTTAGCGTGTGAACTACCGTAATCTCTTGCCGTTGTATCATATCCATATCCATACCTCAACTAATCTCGCACCCGGAAAGACAGCATGTTTCTCTAGAGTACATAGACACTAGGCAAAGTCATTAAATCAAGCTTCATTAAGATTTCTTTACACTAAATGTGCAGATTACTTGAGTTGCTTTGTTCAGTGTAAAAATAATCAGAAAACCTTTTCCGACAAACTACTTCACAAAATATATCTAGATAAGTATGGTAGAATATAATTCTGTTGTAGATCGTGTTCAATATAAATAATACTTATTACATAATATATAATTAGAATTAAATATATTAAATAAATTAGCATTTTTATTAATTGCATTTAAAAACTAATGTGAATTAAATTTAAAATGCTATAAAAAGAAAACGCCTTTAAGCGTAGATAGTTTTATATACATTTATAACAAAGGTGTCCAGAAGCTAACAGTTTCAAAAGCAACAGCTGGAACATGTCTGACAGCTGAGTGTGTCAACAACACTGGACAAGTATATTTTCGTTGTGACAAAACTGATATATCGTTTTAATACGTCTGCATTGCAGCCGTGTAATTCGTTATCAATTTCCATCTTTTAATACCTATTTACTATTACGCCATGAGCATTTTAAAATTTAATTACTTGAGAAGTATGTTTTTATATTACTTAAGGTCTGTTTTTAACCCTTACCACTAAAACTTTTATAACAAATTATTTCCATTAACATGCATATTACATTGTACCTATAATACGAAATATTTTTGATTCTATAATTAAGAAAAATCAAAATAGAGAAATAATATCTTCTTCCGCAATGGAACGGTACAGTTGGATTTAAAATTGCTGGTGCAAACATTTAGTAGAAGATACAAATCATGCAGCTTAATATGAGCTCCTAAGATTAGTCAAATTGATAATTTTATTGAGATAGAGTAGTACGTCACTGAAAGAGTTTCTCTTTCACACATATCTTAATTATTGCTATAATTTTCAATATAGTTGACGAATAGTTTTTAAGTTATATTTTTATTATTTTCAATTAGTAATTTACAGTAAATTATTTGTTTATTTGTAATTGCTTTTTAGACGAACTTTATTACAATTTTATAAACGCTTTCGATTATATACAATGTTAAGTTTTTTAAAAGCTATGCATTATATATGGTGCTTTATACTATGTATGTTAGACCCTGCAAATGGTCTGAATTGTTATAAAAGCCTTTACCTCTGGACAAGTTAAAGAGCTTTTCATCTAAAAAAACTGTATGTTTTAATTAAATTTACATTTATCTTAAAAACAGTTTGAGATATGATGCTGAAGTTTTTTACAAATTACAGATTAGTGTGTTTTGAAGTTGTGGTAACAAAAAGACGATTGCAACTTATAAAAGTTAAAAAAACTTTAAAAGCTGGTTTTTATGAACAATTTTTAAAATTGTATAACATTTTTGATTGACTTCACTGAAAGCCATAGGGATGATTGATATGTTTATTGACTTAAGTAAAACTTTCAAGTTTATAGGTCATGTGATTTTAGATATAAATGTAGGCAAAGTTGAAAGCCAGTTTAAAATAAAGATAAAATAAAGATTTAAAATCTAGTAAGTATGTATTATTACATGAATTAAAGAATTATTAACTCAAAACTATTAATACTGTGAGGTAGGAGAGCTTTAAAATATGATTATTATTTAGTCATACACAAAAATTCCAAGTTTTAAAATTCAAAACTATGATGGTAGAGTTAAAATGTGTTTGGGTTAAAAACTCACACAAATTTGAGTCGTTGTTAAGGAACGGTAAAACCTAATTTTCTTGTTGAAGAAACTCTATGACATATCGAAGAGAATGGTCACAAAATCTCAGCATCGTAAAGTTTAAGAATCTTCCAGTTCGTGAGTTTCTGTCAACGTTCCAGATTCCGGTGTACTCCTTACTTCTAGTAGAGTGCTTTCGCTATAATTCAGTTCGATATAGTAAAAGCAAAAAGGCAATACTTCTCATTGAAATAATAAATTATTACCTTGCAATTTCATTCAGAGGCGTATTATTTATGTTTTACTATTTATCTCCATTTAATATATATTTTATGAAATATAACCGAATAATATTATTTTAACATCTGTTTAAAGAGTTTTATCCTTCGTTTCATATTAGGAGATTGTTTTAATTCATTTTATTGTTTTATTTTACATTTCAACGGACATCTCCATTTTTACAGTTTTGAACAATAATTAAACAATGAAAGTAAACAACTACGGTGACAAATATAGCAATAACGATTAATAAACTATTTAAGTGACGAAACGGATATAAACTATGAATGACAATAACGTAATTAATTATTAGTGTACCGTGATTTGAACTATGGAAAACAACGAACAATAACAGCAATAAATTAGCACTAAACAATGAGAATAAAACCATGAATAAACAAGAATAGACAAGAATTAACAAGACACAATATATAAATAACAGCAATGAGAGACGTACAGGTAAAGTATAAGAACGAGTGTCTTCCCTCATTGTGCAACTACTAGGTAGATAGATAACTCATGCAGACTGGCGATCCTCCTCTTGAGCACTGGTATACTGTCCACAAAAAAGTCAACGATGTCGGCGACGCTATTACCAGAACTCTGAAGTCAGTACATCGTATTGTTTGCTGCGTGGTTGGTGCGATGTTGCTGCCTAGCGAACAGGTCTCTGGAGCGAGTGGCTGAAGGGGTCCTGAAGAGGATCTGGCTCAGCATATCGGGACAGTCGATCTTGCCGTTAAGGATCTTTGACAGAAGTACAACGTCAGCGGAGAATCTGCGATCCGCAAGAGTCAGGAGTCCCAGATCACGAGACACTTCCCCGATGGGAACCTGACGATAGAGAAGACGACTCCTGAAACCCACCATTTGAATAAATCTTCTTTGAATAGTCTCTAGTTCATCTATGAGAAACTTCTGGTGGGGGTTCCACACTGGAGAGCCATATTCAAGGATTTGGCGTACCAAAGCACAATACAAAGTTTTTAAAGCCGTGTCACGTAAGCCTTTTGAAAAGCGGGAGACAATTCCAAGCATTTGGTTTGCTCTGCTGCAGATGTTTCGCACATGCAACTCAGGATTCAGTGAAGGTACTAATGTAATACCAAGATCTTTTACCTGCAGTACACGAGTTAAGGGCTCACTGCGTATATTGTACTCATAGACAACGGGGAAGAGATTCCGATGGAAGGTCATCACTTGGCATTTCTTAGAACATTTTCACATCATCAGCAAACAGAAGTGAGTCGCATTATAGAGCTTCAGGAAGGTCATTTATGAAGAGTGAAAGGAGATAGGGTCCCAACAGCGATCCTTGGGGAACTTAAGAGTATGAAATGGATTCTGATGAAGTGGCCGAAGCAAACTTGATGAATGAACGCCGGTTTGAGAGGTAGCTTGTCAGCCACTTAATTTCCGTGTTTCCAAATCCTTGGTCAAGCAATTTTCTCAAAAGTAGTGTGTGGTCTACCGTGTCGAAAGCCTTGGAGAAATCCAGATATATGGCATCTAAATGATTATTGACGGTGAAGGCTTCATGTATTTTGAACTGAAATGAAATAACGTTAAGTTCGACACAGTAGACCTCCCACTCATGAAACCATGCTGCTGTGCGCAGATTAAGCCAGCCAGTTTAAGCTTTAAAACGGTCAACATCTAAATGATTATTGACGGTGAAGGCTTCATGTATTTTGAACTGAAATAACGTTAAGTTCGACACAGTAGACCTCCCACTCATGAAACCATGCTGCTGTGCGCAGATTAAGCCAGCCAGTTTAAGCTTTAAACGGTCAAGAAAGAGGTCCTCAAAAACTTTAGCAATAGCTGGCAAAATCGAGATTGGTCTATAATTAGCAACATCTTCAACGGCCCCTTTTTTGTGGAGGGGAACAACGTAGGCTAATTTTAAAGATTCTGGGAAGACACCAGATGACAGTGACGCATTGAAAAGATCACAAATTGGCCCCGCAAACAGACCACCGCAATGTTTCTAAACCATCGGGGGAATTTCATCAGGGCCCCATCCATTGCATATATACATTGCATGGAATAACATATTTTTATAGCATAATTTAAACTTATAAAATTTATATTCTCTTGCGTTTATTTCTCTAATGTAAAGCTGATTTACAATCTGTTGTTCATAATTATTAAACACCCAACGGTCGGATACAAAAGTGTATATTAGGTTTAATACCAACAGTTTGGTCCATTAATATGCTTATAATAACATGCATTGTTGCAATGAATTATTAAAATTAACCAAAAAAAACATTGGAACATTAGCTTGTTTCTATTTACGTGTTTATTACAAAAATACTAGTTTTAAATTTAAAGATTGATAATGCCTCCATCTAATCACATATATTTAGTATAATTAGGTTGCTTTCTTGTTTTTATTCATATTGAATAATCCGGTTTCTCTGTCATAAATTAGTCATAAGTAAATAACTTGAAAACATAAAACTAAGTCCTCAACTTAACCCGTATAAGCCTAGTTATTAAAGATAGAAATGAACACTCTGTGCAAGCTCTAGTCGTATTCCCTCGCCATAGGGCTACAGTATGCAGTTACTAGTTAAAATTAACTAATAAAATAGAATCATTTATAAGTTAAAAGGTATTTTCTAAAAGGTTTTCTCTCAAAATTGTTTTTTTGGTATTCAAATTGCATGGTAATTTCAATATTGGCAATTTCACAATTACTTATACAATATGCAACCACCGTTTGTGAATAATAACTTGTTGGATTAGATTATATGTGTCGGTTGAAAAATATCGCACATAGGGCAAAGTCATCAATTCTAAATGTGCTGACACTATAAAATATTTTTATATATAACCAAATTTATAGTAAAATACTTTTTAAATGTGATTTAATTCATACGTTCAGCACTATAATGAATCAAAAAACCTAGTATTATTCTTATATTAAACCACTTATATATCTTAACTCTAGGTTCTCAACAGTGTGTATCGTTTTATTAATACACATACAAAAGATTACATTTTACATAAATAAAAATATAAAAGTTTTATTTTTGGCTATGGAAGTAATCATTAACAACATCATCTTGCAGCATTTATTATTTTGAAATATACTTATATAATAATATAAATATAATGAATTTACTAGAAATTAAAATTCAATTAATAGTTTATTGAAGAAATTATACTTCAAAAATATTCAAAATAAAGTTAATTATAAAATACTGGAAAATTGCATGTACATATCGTTTGATATAACTTCAACTTGCTTTCATACTATTTTAAATTTTAAAATTAGGTATCTTTTTGATCTGTAATAACATATAAAGTGATATGCACATACCAAATATTATACCACTATTTTATTATTTACTTAAACAAATCTTTATGTATATTTTACCAACATAGATGCATATTAAGGGATATATTAATGACTTAGGAATGAATGAGTAGTGTGTTTTCCTAATCTGTCACCTGGAACGAGGGATCCTTAAAGTGGGAATAATACCAGAATATAAAAGATTCTCTGTACTGATTACATGTTTTAGGACGTTGAAAGCCGTGAATCTGTCACTAGAACAAGAAACAAATGGTACGGTATACGAAAAATCTTAGATTTTTGTAAAAGATACAGAGAAGAGAGGATATCTTGGAATTAGTAACATTTATTCTAAAATTAACAAGGTAAGAGTACTCCATAGCACCTGTCACGTAACAACGCGATATCGTGACGTAACATCTGAAAAAAGAGCATAGTACGACAATGGTCGGGACGGTGATTAGAGATGCCACAAGAACTGCCTAGATTGAGTTCCTCGTCAATCCTTCACCTTCTGTAGTTCGGTTGTGACGTGATTGTTCTCTTAGCTCCTGTGCAGTGAAACTCCTTAGCTCCTTTCTCTCCAGACTGGACTTCATGCCATTTATCAGGTATCGCTCGATACTTATTTTAATTATAGTGGCAGTCCATTGTCGTATTTTATTTATTTTTTTAATGTCTTAGAATAATTTTTGCATGTAAAAAGGAGTAGTTTTCAATCCTCAAAACGCAGTGATGTACTATTTAGTTACATATAGGAGTTGAAAATGTCCGAAATCCTACTATCATTTAAATGATAATCTTATACAGCATTCTGTCAATTGTGGCTGGAACAAATATCGGTGACTGACCTAGGAGCTAACACAGTTCATTTTAGACAAAAATAGTCCTAATGTCTTAATAATGAAACCAGGGTTTGTAATAACTATTCTATCATATAATTTTTTGGATTTTACTTAAATTATTTTTTTTAAATATTTTCTAACTATTCAGGATTGTGACAAACAAGCAACTTTTCAGTAAAAACGCTCTCCACTGGATCTAAGAAATAGGCCGGAAGTTGGAATGGTAACAGAAGGTCACAAACCGGAAGATCCTGGAACTTTATGATACATAATTATTCCAGTCCAGTCTTATTTTAGTTATTTGAGAGTAATTATTTGAGAAAGTAGTGATTGATGGTTGTTTATCCGCTCAAAAATGATGTAATTTAATTCATATCCTTCTTTAATTTAAAAGGGTTGTCTTCTTGAATCAACCAACAATTTTAAACACATTTTAAACGATGATTGCAGGAAGAACTAAATACTAATAAAATAATTATCCAATTATGGAAATTATTTTATTTTAATGAGTTAATTTATTTTGGTTTATAATGTCAGTACATTTTTAATGTTTCAATAGAAAATATGTGCAGTTGATATGCGAAGTAAAATGTCGTATATTGAATGCAATTTAATTAAAAAAAATCACTAAATTGTTTTAACAAAAGTATTTATAAGGTAATTAATTATGTGAAAAGTTTAATCTAAGTTATCGAAACATTATTCAAAAATAATAATATAACGTTACCTTCAAAACCGAGAAAACCAGTGAAACAATATTTATACAATGCCAGCTGGAGTGACAAGTTAAGGTTGACTGACTGACTTGTCTGTAAGTGTCATAAAACAGCTGATTTTATTCCACTGTCCTTGAATACTGTCAATATAAGCATGCTTAACGTCACTATTCTATCACAATTAAAAAAACCCTGTTTTAATAATTTTTTGAAGTTTGTGTCGATTAGCCTCCTTTTGAAATTTTATACAATGCTCTCCTTTTTTTAATGCAACTCAAAATAATTTTTAGTAATCCAGGGACGTATCCCTTCTGATGTAAACAATATCCAACAAGGAATCTTTTTTACATGACTAATTTCTAAATTACTCTTTAAAGAATTAACAAACTTATAGTAACAAATATTTACATCGTCTATTAAATGCTGGTATTGCCTAACACTAACTTATGATGTTCACAATCATCATGAGTGCTATGTGTGTGAATATTTGTTCTTGAAGAATTATTACTTTTAAGACATTTAAGATCTATAAAACAATAATCAGTCAAACCAATATCAAAAACTACAGTCAAATAAATGTATTAAACTATGACTAACAAAAATGTGATCGATATTCTCTAGTGCTTTAGTTATTCTATTCGCAAAATTATTTAAATAATGAATTGCATTATTATATAGAACTCTAAGGTAATTTTTTGTAATTGCATTAATTTTGTTTTTTTGCATTTTTTTTGCGAAATATTTATATTAGTGTCACCAAGAAATAAAACATTACGTGTAACTGTATATCACAGCTATTGCAAAAATACATTTTCGTTAAAATGTTGTAGTACATTATACAGTATAGCTTATATAAAAACAAAAGTGACTTTTCCCTAAATTAATATTTAAAAATAAAGTATCAGCTGATTGCGAATTAGAATTGACTTGTATAACAAGAACTGAATCTTTTAGACTTCAAATAACTCCCTGGCCGGTAGTTATTATTGCACTGAAATAAATAAATTTGTATCCAGTTATTTAAATTTAATTATTTCTTCAAAACGTATCCAAATTTCACTTAAAAAAATAGACTTAGGAGCTGGATTTAAAAGCGGTTTATTTCAATAATTTCTATTATTTCTGTTATTTCTAAGACAAACTTATAAAAATTGTTTCTAAAGCTTATAATGTTTGAATACAGTAAGTTAAAGCATGCATTTTCTTCGTGCATGTAAAAAAAACTCATTAAATTTTGAGTCCAGCCTATTATTTAAACAAGTCATACAGAAAGAGTAAGAAAAAAACACACGTATGATAGAATTATCAACTGTAATAGCTATTAGCCCCACATCTATCGTGGGCCTAGCGTCTTCGGCTTGTATCTATTCAGGCTTTTGAACTGATCAGAAATCAATTCCATCAGTTTTGTGGATGAATCAAGCTTTTGCGATATGAACTGAACGCAAGTTCAGCTACTTCACTCTTGAGGGTTCTCATTTTGCCTAAAACATCTTATTAATCTGACCCATCACCTTCAACAGAAACTCCTTGATTATAGCAGTCCCCGGGGTGGTACACGTACTACAAAGGACAGAAATAGTACAACAGGTCCTGAACTTCCAGTTTCGGTTGGATCGTGTTTTCTTGCCTTCCAAGTCCTCTTTAACACAAGCAAGGTGGGGAAAACGTCCACAACCACCGATACACATGATAGAATCACTTTTACCATTGTTAGTAGCTTTATTATAAACACCACAAATAAACTACATTATTAATCAAATAAACAATCACAGCATAAATAAGTTTAATAAAGGCAGAATATAGCACGTCACAAGGACACAAATAGACGTGAGCGACTACTAGTGCAGAGTAGTGGGAATTGGACTAGAAAATGACTATAATATTATTACATAATATTTCCATAGACATACATTATCTAGACAGAGAGATGTGTGGGCATGCCGTTTTCTCAAAATTACCAAAAGTAACCTCATACATTCCGGGAAACATAATGTTTGAGTTTTGCTTCAGAATAAGGCCCCTACTGGATGAATTTATATTATTGCAAGTAATTAGCAGTATTATATTAATGAGTCCAGCACTCACATATTACGATGAAGTGCTTCTCTACTGCTTACATAAAATATCAATTAATTTATTCATGAAAATGTAAAAAATCTCAGACCTAACATAACAACATGTTTAAATTATATAATGTAAAAACTATATCGTTTTATTGAACAAAACGTTAATTTTAATGACTAGGAGTATTGAAAATTGTTATAAACCATGTACGCTAGTCTGTACCCAGTTTAGAATATACAAATACAATGTTTTCTAAATGTGTGAAGCTTCCTAATATCAATATAAATAAACTGTACCATCGTTCAGACTTGAATGAATATGCAACAAATTTCTTTTAACGTAAACAAATCTCTCCTTAAATTACAATCTAAACGTTTACTACAAACTAAGCAACAACACAACATTAAATTGTCCGTGGATGGCCTTGCAAGAAATAGGGCATGTGTTGAAGTGGGCTTATTTATATCCCAGCTGTAACAAAGAAATGTTAACCGCAATAAAACGTGAGATCAATAAATCCAGTTTCACAACGCCCAACTCGAGAGTAAACATGTCAACATCATCCTGCTATGTATCTGGGGGTCGGTTTACTCTACCATCAAAATAACTTACACGAACTAAGGAAACCCGAATGCAATAAAATCAAACTGCAGAAAATCTGACTTTTACCAATTTATTGACGTACATAAAATTTACAGTTTTTTTGTATTTCTAAGAACAAAGAAATAATACCGTGATCATTACTGGGTTAAAATACAGTAGTTTGATCACATATATAGGATGGTTTTATGTGTACTAATATCTGACAGTAAAGTTTAAATAGGTGCCTTCCTTAAGAGGTTTCATGTATAAAAATATTCTGTTGTCTTAAAAATTTGGGTGCAATTTTCAATTTTATGGTTACCTTGATTTTGATAGTGGATTATATTTAGGTTTTTTGAAGTTTTATGGTAAAATAACATAATATTAGATGATATTTTATACTGATAATGCCAGCCGTACATAAAACACAGTGAGACAATGTTTTGTTACATTTATGAGCTTGTTAAAAGTAACTCAGCATGTTGGCCTTCTATTGATATCAATACGATACTGTTAATTATCTGGTCATGACAATAATATTCCCCTAGAGTAAAAAAAACATCGTTGCAAGGAATTTCCCAGCAGAGAGACAAGTTTTAGCAATTACTGGCCTTTCTCCGCCACTACTCACTTGCAAATTTTAACTCGGGGGGTTTAATCATATACCCAGGTTTCATTACATGAAACAATTCGATTTAAAAATGCTTCACCTTCTTACGGAAATTTATCTAGAAAACTTTCAGCGATCTCCGGTCTAACCTGTTTTTAGTTTTTAGTCTTTAGTCCAAAACCTGGGAACCCATCGAGGACTAAATTTCTGGACATTAAGCCGATTGAAGTTACTTGCTAATTAATTATGATAAAAAATTCATTTATTGAAAAAAAAAGTTTTATAAAATTAAATTAAACTAAAGAACTATAGATTTATAGAATAAAAAAAAAAATCAACAATCCTGAATTAAAATTAAAATTAATTTAAAGAATCAAATTCAAAAGTGTATTCTCAAAATGTATGTTACATTAGTTAGTATAATGAAAGTTCAACTAAAACCCTTTTTGAAATGTTTTTATTGTCATACACTTATTTAGAGTATATTGCACAATGATGATGGTTGAATATCGAAACACGTGTATGGCAATAAAAACATTTTAAAAGGGTTTTTAGTTGAATCTTCATCATACTAATATAAAGATAACCCCATAATATGGAGTTAATAACGTTACATTTGATATTTAAAATAAAATTACTTTGACACAGTTCTTGTGGTTCTAGTAACTGCTGATACCCTGAACGTAACAGAGCGGTATTTTAAAATACGCTTTGGCTACAATGTATGGTGACTATCATACTAATTTTTACTTCTGCATTATTTTGAGTTATTTCTGAATTATTTCTTGACAGTTCATACGGATAAAATAACAAAATTCTACAAAGCTACGAAATCTTACGCGATTTAGAACATATTTTATAAAAGTGCGACCAACATTTTGACAATAATATACTTTAAAAACTGAGGTATCTACACGTACTCAAAAGTGAGATGTTATAACAGATCAATGATACTATTCAGAAAACTACTTAATCGGAGATGTTTAGCACGATCATTATGCTAGTCAGAAAAGAAACATGAGCAAGCGACTGAAATACTCAGACTGACTGGCTCGAAGTGCCTTTCCATACCGAGCAAGTTTTAAGATGGAAGCAAGTTACAAGAACCAACAACTAAATTTGTAAACGATTAAGGCTTCCCCTCTCACCCCAACGCGAGGCGTCGTGACCAAGAATACAACATCGAACAACTTTAAATCATTTAATTTGCATATTGCCTCTGAGAACCTAATTTCAGAGAGTAATTGCAGTAAAAAAACAAAACTAGGCCTCACATTTAATTTAATTTTCAAAGCATACAGTTGTTTTGTTTCAACAAGCCGGACGTTTTTGCGAGATGTCTTACTTTCTTTCAAATATAAAAAAAAAGTTTCAATTACACTCAGTGATAGGAACTTAAAAGTTCCGAGAAACAATGTTCATTGTATAGTTTGTTGTATCTTCTTTGTATTTTGATTGTACTTTATCTCGTTTCTTCTGCCGTGACGATTGCCATTTACTATTGGCCTCTCATCAGTCGTATGTGGTTGGCCGGCGTATGCAGACCTACCTTGACCTGTATTATCTAGTTCAGTTTTAGTGTTATGTTTTGTTTTTATTACGTGTATATTGGTTTAAGTACTTTTAACCGTTTTTATAATCTCCAATTCCAACCTTCACTAAAATTAGCAATGTTGCCGATCAATTTCTTAAAGAATAAATCTGTCGATAAAAATTCACGTTGTCGTTAAAAGCAAACACATTGCTTTTTGGCTCTTATACTGTATACGTTATCATAAGAGTATATGAAACATATGATTGGGTTTATAACGACCTAAACATTGATTATGTATAAAAATGAGTCTAGAATAGGCACATCTGTAGTTCTTGATTTAATGGTAATCTTGTTTAAACCTTATGCTATCATATTTTACCAGGCACTGTTAAATATATATTAGGTCCTAGAATAAATACATAGTAAAGGTAATTGTGCTCTCATTTAATAAATTTGTAAAACCCATAGTGTAATTTTAAGTACAAAAATGTAAATTAATTTAAAGAAAAAAAATGTATATCAATTGTAAAAATGTAGAATTCAATTGTTTTTCATAAAATAAATGAGTGAAAGTTCAAACCACTTCTCACCAAAATCACCTTAATTAGTATGGTGACTAAATACTGTACCGCAAACACAATTTAGGCAATCACAATTCGGTAATGTTACATAAAAGAAATCACTCTAAATTTGAATTATAAAAATAAACTATAATTGATTAAAACACATCACACGTTACTTATTGTTACTTGCCATATTATTACAATTCATTACTATTTAATTTTGAATAGCTGGTTGCCAAGCATTATTTTTTCACTATGAATAATTGCTATAAGTTCTTGGCTGTAATGTACCGCTCAATAGTATATCTCCTTAAATGAAATAATCTTCTTCATATACTACTTTAACTTTTTATGTCGAAACTCGTATTGAATGTAAATATATTATTCTATCACATTATTTTGTGAGATAATCTATAACATTAATATGATTCTAAATACTGACATATGATGATTATAGGGTAAATAAATAAACCATTTATCGAAGCGTACTTCTTATAATAATTAGCATTTTGCTGTCATAATATAAGCAGGAAGTAGCTTGGTGGAGTTGGTAGCAACCTGTGAGGATACATCATAAAATCAGTAAGGGTAGCAGGATTTATTAAATTTGCCATTGTTATAAAGTAAAAGTAAAAAGTAAAGAATGTCTTATTTTACCAGGCGAAGTTAGGGCTAAGATTAGACATTATAAAAAAATATTTTAAATTTATTATTAAAAAAATTATAATTTATAAATTATTTTACAAAAAATTAATAAATTTTTTATTTACAACAAATTAAATAAAAACTTCTTTTTTTAACTTTTTCCGCTCTAAATGTTAACAAAGGTCTAAATAGTAGTGTCCTAAAGTTTGATGATGATAGCTTTAAAGGTTTCTGAGAAAAAGGTACATGAAATTGGTCAAATTAACATGGGAAGGATAGGGCATACCGAACCCCCTTAAGGCAATACAAAAATATAACTGTGGTTATAGAATGCCACTAAAATTTAAACTAATTATTACGTGATACCTGACGAAAGGCAAGAAGTAAAGACTGGAGAGAATGAATCCAAGCGATCTCACTGTCTCACTGGACCCGAGAGCGCAAACACGTCACATCTGAACTAACGAAGGTGAAGCAATGACGATGAACATCTGTAACAAAGATAACAGGAAGGCGATGTTCGTGATGCCTTCGCTTGCTCATTTGTTTTCAATACATTCTGCATTTATCAGCATTATTGGTTCCAACTCTGATAAACACATGATAACAATTATTCAACTTATTCTATTATTATAATGTAAATTATAATTAAGCCTGACTGGAGGACGTTTTCCAAATACAGTCAAACTATACAACTTAATTTCCTCATTATGTTTTAAAATATCCTCGCTCAGACCTGTGGCAAACAGGTTGGAGAAAGGTTTAAGAGGAAGTCGGTCTCAATTTTAAAAATTACCTCTCATACGCTGTAATCAACCTTCACAAACCACTCACTACAATATGAAAAAGCAATGAGTTCAGAGTATACTTCTATGAATTTCTTGGTGCGTAAACACCACACTGGTGGTAATGCAATACATTTTATTTTGCTTACTATGTATTAAGTTTGTTATATGGAAGGTTTCAAAGGGTAACACGATTTTGGCGATTTTATATCTTTATATGTTTACAAAAGGTGTAACACAACGTTTTAAGGATTAAAATCTATCTTAATTGTCTGGTGTGAGGATATAAATATAAAAAAATTAAAAAACATGAAGAAGAAAATAAGGAAAAGGGTTAAAAATACACCCGAAAGCTGCTTGGAGTCCAGTCCAGGCTTTGTCACTGCACAGGATGCAAGTCCGTTCACAACTCATGCGTGTAGTATGAGAATTCAAGAGAATAATCACACGTTACAACATTACAGTACAATTTCGCCTGTGCTGGTGTAACGTGTGTTTTTGTTCTTTATTTTGGAATTAATAATACCACCCCCCTCACGAGACGAGGAGGACAGATTCTAATCCTAAATCTTGTCATATATTTTGTAACATATAACTGTCTGAAACACTGTTACATTTTTTTACTTTCCTTTTTCTCCTTCAACATTATATTTATAAATGCCTACGTCTATTCAACTCGTACTTCATGGGCCAAACACGTTCGTTAGCTTCTTTCATATAATTATGTAGTTCTACAGGATTCATATTATTCACATGTAACACAAGGTATACAGAGTGATTTAAATCAGAAAAAGATACAACGGTAATTTACTAAAATTATGGTAGCATACATAATATTTAAAATTTTTCGGTTAATAGGTACGATATTTAAGAAAAACAGCATAACCAACTGACTTGAATTTCTGTATCTATTTCCTGTAGGTAAAAATTAAAGTGCAATCTTTCTTTTATTAGGTTAGAAAATCATGTGAATTTTTATTTCGATGGTATAAATTAGTGATAGAAATCAATGCAGAAAAGAGATAGGCCCTGTAGGAAAAATATATATGCCATCCTTCATAAATAATGCAAAGTCAACTTCCATGAACAAACACGTGTCATTATAAAAATCATTAATCTTTATGTATAAATTAATGTTCACGTAACATTCAAAGCCTACATGTGATATCTTTCTCGAGAAATCTTGCAGATGAACAAACACGTATCATTATAAAAATCATTAATCTCTATGTATAAAATTAATTTTTATGTAACATTCAAAGCCTACATATGACATCTTTCTCGAGAAATCTTGCAGATGAACAAACACGTATCATTATAAAAACCATTAATCTCTATGTATACATTAATTTTCATGTAAAATTCGAAGCCTACATATGACATCTTTCTCGAGAAACCTTGCAGATGAACAAACACGTATCATTATAAAAATCATTAATCTCTATGTATAAATTAATTTTCAAGTAAAACTCAAAGCCTACATATGATTATCTATCTCGAGAAATCTTGCAGATGAACAAACACGTATCATTATAAAAATCATTAATCTCTATGTATAAAATTAATTTCCATGTAACATGCAAAGCCTACATAATATGACATCTTTCTCGAGAACTCTTGCAGATAGTTATCATTTGTTATTATATCAGCAATCATGAATTTATTCTCGGTTTGCTAAAATACGAATTTATGTTTCCATTGCCCATTTACCATTATGATAATCCATTAGACCTTTACTGACGATCAGTTAGATATCATGGAGGATATAAACGACATGCACCATTATGGAATTCGACATTCCGTATATATATGTGAACTTTCCTGCTAATATTTAAATTTATAGGTCAGTTTTTGTCGATATACCGTGTGGATAGGCAGTCAAATAGACCCTGGATTAATTGTTCCAGACCCTAAATTGATAGGTCATCCAATTAACTAACTGAAAAAGAAGTCAGTTTAGAAAACGGCTGTGGTCATCGTATTATAACTACGGTTTTGCGAGAATTCTCTTTGTTTCTTAAAAATTCTAGACCTTAAAAATGGGAGCTTTGATGTTTTAGAAAGGAATTATAACAATTGAAGTTGACAGTCGAACTTTTTTGTGTCAATCATGTAAACTAAAATGTGCTACATCAGTAATGCCATGAAAACAGTTATTTTATACAACACGCTTTTTGTTGACATATAAACGTACATATAACGTATAAAATCTTTCCTTACACTGTTTATTATAATACATACTATCCTTATGAAAAATATTGAACAATACTTTAAGGCTAAAATCTAGTCATGTGTATATATTTGTAACATGTTATTATTTTAGCATACAAAATTAAATTTAAATTAAAAATATTCATTAGTAAAATTTAAAAAATTAGAACAGACAATTTTTTTAATATTACGAATAACGACTTGAGTTTTAGAATTATCATGAAAAGGAGCGAAATGATTATTTTACTGACGATGAGTCAGACGCTATCTGGCAGGTCCGTGCCCGCACGGATATCGCCGCTTCCCCTCCGATCACGGCGAGAGGAGAAGGCTTCCCCCCCACCCCCGCGATCGCGCGAACCTATATAATGACGGCCGATTGAAAGACACAGAGAGACAGCCAGTGACCGCGACAACCGCCGACGACCGCTGCTCACCACTACTTCGACCCCTTCCCCCGACCCCGCTCGCTGAACGACTACATCGCGACTCGACGCCCGCCGCCGATATCCAGCACCAGGTAAGGAACAACGACCCTGTTCCTTACTAAAGTGTTTTATATCCGCCACCAACAATTCTTCCAAATTTTTTTTATGTGAAACAGAATTTAATATTTTAATTTGTCATTTATGAAAATTAATCGATCTGAAATATATTAGTAATGTTTGATGGTTATAGATTTATTTTGATGAAATAATTGTTTGATTTTAAATATACTCTTAATAATTTATTTGATATTTAAGGGTATCATTAAATTTAAATAGAATATATTTGACTTTCTCAATTTACTGAAACTTTAATTACTTTTTCAACTTGAATTACTAAAGTTATTCTTTTCTTCAATTTAACTTATATTTAGAATTTCAATTACTCAAATTATTTCTTTTTGTCATTTCGACTAAATTTTAATTACTGTGTTAAAATTTTCCTTTCTAAATTTTTCAGATCTCGCATTTCTTTTCCTGGCGATCGATCTGACACCTCATCCCGAGTTTCCTTTACGAACTTTCCTACCAATTATCTCCTACCCGGAAAAAAATTATAATAGTCGGGACTCGCCTTACCACTGCTTTCTTTCCGGCGATAGTACTGGCATCCTATACCCACGACTTCCTTTTATAAATACTTTCTTCCCACCGACCCCCGTCCTCATAAACTAAATCTTATGTTCAATCGATGTAAATTTTTATATTAGGTATAAAGTTTTCTCGACCATCATTCTGCTGTCTGATTATTATCACATTTCTTGGCGAATCTCTAATCTACTCGGAAATATTTTTCGTTCTTATTGAAGTTCAATATAATTTTCATTTTATTAATTATTTATATCTTTGTAAGTGATTATCCTTATTTTTCTCCTTTATCTATTTCGGGACTCGCAACCCTTTCTTTTTATTTTTGCGAACGTCCTGACACCCTCACCCCGATAACCTCCATCAAAATATTTATTTAACGATATTTTAGTTTATTTTTCTGGTGAACTGTGCAGATAGGGTGAGTGTTCAATTTTTCTTTGATATTCATAGAGCCCTAATATTTATAGTAATTTAGCTTAGTAGCCTTATTGCATAGTTTTAAATCATTTACCTTTATCTTAGCTTGCATATGGTAGGGTAAATTCTGCATGGTGTGTTATAAGTGATTACTTTGTTTTTTTTATTTTCCAAAATTATATGCCTGAGAAAGTAAACTTGATATTTTATTTTGGATCTATACACTTGCCTACAGAATAAATACAGCTTAGTATATTTTTATATTATAAATTCATCTAGCTTTTGCATCCCGTAGAAATATTTTTTGTTAATGGTTAGTGCTTGCTTTATGTATATAGTAGTTGCACTGTGATATTGGTGCATGGCTAATTTTTAATTTATAAGATTGTATATTTGCTATTGGTGTTATATGAATATTGCTTTTGTTTGCCATTGCTATTCATATTTTGCTTTGATTTTGTATTTTGCTTCTACTAACCATCATTATTTAACCGATTAATTATTCCAACCCCAGGCTCTTACAATAATTACTGTATACGACTCCCCGACCAAGTTATCAGTGGAGACTACTCAGCTTACTTGTAATTCCTCACTGACCGACGTATTAATAAACAATACAGTTTGTTTTTCGAAAATCGAACTCGCTTGAACAATAACTTTCCTAGAACAAGAAATCTTTATTTTTCTGAGCAAGATTATTTTTTTTTCGTCTTCAAAATTTTATTGGAGTTGACGTGATGAAGTAAGCCCAACGTTATTTTGGAAGTATCAATTTCTTCCGCAGGGCCCTCTGATTCGACTCCTAACAATAAATAATAGTTGTATGAAATTCTCGAACCCTGGAAATTTCTAACCCAGCTCGACTGGCTATCTGGCAAGTTGCGAATATTTTCGCTTGCCCCGAAAATAACATCGCAAAGTGGCGCCCGAACAACTGGGACTGTAATATACGTTAATTTACGAACTTTACGATTTACTTTACACTTTTTTTGTGAATATACTTTACAATTTACGACTAAAAATTGTTAAAGTTTTACAATAACTTTTTGTTTAAGAAAATTTTATACGTACAATAATGATGTACTTATTGAACCTCTTTCTCCGCCCTTATCAAATTTTATTCTTTATGTATGTAAACGGAAATGATGGAAAAGGGGACGCAAACAAACGAAAAACAACCACAACCACTACGACTTTAACTCGTATTACGACACCACAGGCTTCTGGTGGCACAGTGCCAAAAATGAGTCCTCCTACAGTCGTAACATCAGTCGCACCGATTATTACTACCACTACTACTGCTACTATTACCACCACCACTACTACTAGTACTACTGCTACTACAATGGGCCTACCGATCCCTCCTACAACTATTCCCAATCCCCAAATTATGCTTCCTTCCCCTTCGGAGAATGATCCTCGTGTGGGCTGGATTTATAAACTACAAAAGAACGACCTTCAGGAAGAGTTGAGAAAGTTTAATCTGAATCCGGATGGTAATGTGGCTGAACTACGAAAGCGGCTTGTAACTTTTCTTAGGTCTGGAAAAACACCTCCTGAACCTCTTCCACTAAGAACAGAATTATTGTCATACGGACAAAACCTCGCGACCAATGTAGTTTCCTCAGCATTAGGACCGATTAGTGCCTCTCATGTTGATGGTCATATACAACATGAGGAAGTTAGCATTCGAGAAATGTTAAACCTCCCTCCTACAGCTAGTTTTAGACTAGTACAGAAACGATTAGCCCTTTTAATGCACGAAAAATCTATAAATTCCATAGCCCCAACAAACACACAAGACATAACAACACCTCACCCGTTGAGAATGCCGACAGCAAGATCCCTCACAGGTGATGAGCCTTGTGACCCGAATTTTGGATTGGACAGTGACGCTAACATGGCAAGCAGGCCTACATCTGAACTTAGACATCCGGATATCTCTCATATCTGCAATCAAGTTCGGAAATGGAATTTGAGATTCGATGGGGATGGAGACCCACTCTCTTTCATTGAGCGTCTCAGTGAACTTGCCGAATCTTATGAAATACCTCCCGATCGGCTACTAAAAGCATTACCGGAACTTTTTAAGGGAAACGCTCTTTTCTGGTACCGAAATAATAAGTCATTTTGGACAAACTATGACGACTTTATAATCAGCTTCCAAGAGCAGTATCTTCCTCCAGATTACCGACGTAACTTGGATGAGGAAATAACTCGAAGAACTCAGGGCGAGAGTGAGCCAATGCGAAAATTTATTGTAGCCCTTACGACTCTAATTCGACGACGTGGTGGCTTCTCTGTAAACCAAACACTAAACCGATTATATTCAAACATGAGACCTGAATACAAATTAACGATCAGAAGGGAAAGTTTTCACTCGATTAGTGAATTAATTCATCTTGCTGAAGGTTATGAAAGTTATTTGCGAGAGAAGAATAGTTACCGACCTCCTCCAAATCCGGCTCAATCCATGGTACCTGAGACAGCATACGACACAAAACGTAGAGTCATACCCAGTACTGATGATAGATAAGCCAGAACTGTATCACGATAAACCCAAATCTTTTACCGATAAACGAAGGTTCGAGCCCTCTACAACTGTCCCGACTAACACTACTCAGCCAAGGCATCTTACTACAGATACAACGACTACCATTCCTACTTGTTGGAATTGCGAAACTAAAGGGCATAAATACCACCAGTGTCCTCTCCCTAAAACCATTCGCTGTTTTAACTGTAAAAAAATAGGAATCCGAACCGTCCAGTGCCCTTGCAGGCAGGGAAACATTTCCGGAGCCCGGAGCGTCAGAGGTGTCCCGGGACTCTGGGGCAACAAATCACCTCAATCGAATGGCCCAAATGGCTCAACCAAATAAAAGAATTTATCAAAAGCAGCTGTGCAGAAGTTAAATCGAACGATCCTAGACCATTTGTATCCATTAAGATTCAAGAAACTACCTTTTGTGCACTGCTTGATACGGGATCGATGGTGACTATTATAGGGGAAAGAGTAGCTCATCATCTACTACAGTTAGGCGTTAGGCCTAAGAACGTAAATGTTAATGTTAATATGGCCGATAGCTCAAATAGCCAGATATCTCAGGCCTTCGAATTTAACTGTGAAATAGCCGATATTAGAACTAAGGTTCGCGCCCTGTTTCTACCAGGCTTAACTACGCCGATGATTTTGGGTATGGACGTTATAACGCCTTTAAAACTGATCGATATCACTCCTCATGAAAGTACTGCAGAAACAGTGACTAGATGCGATAATTCAAAGACTATTCATACTGATGCCGTTATGACACTAACAGAAGGAGAAAGTAAAAAACTTAAAGAATTTCTTGATTATCAGTTAAATTTGTTCGATGGTTTTATTGGTCGCACGACATTAGTGGAACATAAAATTCGCCTTAAAACTGATACACCCATAAAACAGAGGTATTATTATCGCAACCCGGCAATGCAGGCGATCATTAACAAAGAAGTTGACAAGATGCTGGAGTCAGGCATCATTGAACCATCATCTAGTCCTTGGAGCTCTCCACTAGTGCTGGTTAAGAAATCGAATGGAAAAGTAAGGTGTTGCATCGACTTAAGGCGAGTTAATGCGGTCAGTGAGAAGGATGCATATCCCCTTCCCCAAATAAGTGCGATACTCGACAAACTGAGAAATGCTTGTTATATATCCACGATCGACCTAAAGGATGGCTATTGGCAGGTACCTCTCGAAGTTAACAGTAGACCAATTACGGCTTTCACCGTTCCCGGCAGAGGGTTATTCCAATTCAAGGTCATGCCATTTGGCTTACACTCTGCTCCGGCTACCTTTCAGAGATTGCTAGACCAAGTGATAGGACCTGAGTTTGAGCCTTACGCTTTTGCCTATTTAGACGATTTGGTGCTGGTATCCCGAACTTTCGAAGAACATTTAAAACTTCTCAAAGAAGTGTTCGAACGCCTTAGAAATGCAGGATTATTACCAAATATGGAAAAATGTAACTTTTGTAAAAAGGAGTTGAAATACCTTGGCCACGTAATAAACGAGAGAGGAATCCAGACGGATCCAGAAAAGGTTAAATCAATAGTAGATTTTCCAGCACCTAAAACTGTAAAACAAGTACGGAGTTTCTTGGGACTTGCGTCTTGGTACAGACGATTTATCGAAAACTTTGCAAACATATCTAAGCCATTGACGAAACTCTTGAGAAAGGGGAATAGATGGGAATAGACGGATTCTCAAAAACGAGCATTTAATTCCCTTAAAGCAAAACTTTCTACCGCACCGGTCTTAGCCTGCCCTGACTTCAAGGAAACTTTTGTGGTCCACGTGGATGCCTCCAATGAAGGTTTAGGGGCTTCGCTTACTCAAACTATTGGCAAGCGGGAGAAGGTTATTGCATATGCAAGTCGGCTTTTACACGAGAATGAAAAGAAATTTTCCGTAACCGAGAAAAAATGCCTAGCTCTGGTATGGGCCGTTCAAAAATTTCGTCCGTACCTCGAAGGGTACAAGTTTATTGCGATAACTGACCATCAAGCTTTAAAGTGGTTGATGAGTTTGGAGAAACCATCTGGAAGACTTGCTCGCTGGATGCTGGAACTACAGCAACATGACTTCGAAGTCCAATACCGCAAGGGAGTCCTGAACCGAGTAGCAGACGCACTCTCCCGGTATCCGATCGACACGTCAAGCTGTGATCCTGTAGTCGGTTCAACCGTTTGGTTGTAGCACCGCCAAAGACAGTTCGAATAACTCTCGGAGGCAACTAACCGCTCAAAACCAAGGAACCAAGGCTAGAAACAGCTTCAGGCGAAGTTATGCCCGACTGGCACTCGAAAATGCTTCGGAAGGTATCTGCAAGTCCGAATAAATATGCAGATTACATCATTCGAGGAAATAAACTATACCGAAAAATCGATAAATCATCTACCGACCCAAAAACAAATTGGAAACTTTGCGTACAAGATTCTCTAAAATCCGATGTACTGAGAGAAAATCATGACAGCGCAACAGCTGGCCATTTAGGTGTAAACAAAACGATTCAGAAAATCAGCGCCAGATACTTTTGGCCTGGATGGAGAAACGACATTCGAAAATATGTAAAAAACTGCGACACTTGCCAGAGATACAAGGTGGAACAATGTAAACCGGTGGGTAAAATGCATTTCAGACGCCCCCAAGGACCTTGGTTCACAGTAACCAGCGATCTGATGGGACCTTTACCTCGATCTCGTAAAGGAAACAGATTTATCCTAGTGTTCCAAGATACCTTTACCAAATGGGTAGAAATTGTAGCATTACCATCAGCAACTGCTAAGAAGGTGGCAGAAAAGTTCGAAGACCTTATATTGATGCGATATGGTGCTCCAGAAGTAGTACTGACAGATAACGGAACGCAATACCTCTCGAAAATCTTCCAAAAACTTACAAGTGATTGGGGAATAATTCACAAAACAACCGCACCTTATAGTCCGCAGAGTAATCCAACAGAGCGAACGAACCGCGTATTAAAAACTATGATTTCTCAGTACGTGCGAAATGATCATCGTAGTTGGGATCAACATTTAAATGAATTTAGATTTGCGTTAAGGGGAGATGTACGCCCATAAGCCCGTAATGTTAAACATATGCTAATATATAACCCATTATCTCAGAAAGTATCAGAGTTATAAAATTGAAATTTTTATCCTAAAATAAACATAGTATTCTAAAGACACCCTACTAATTTCATTGAATTCCATGAACTTTTTGGCATTATTTTTATTTTTTAAATATTTGTAAATGTTTTTGCTTATAATTTTGGATTACTATTTTAAAATAATTTTTTATTGTTGAGCTAGAAGTCTAAATCTAGTAGGGGTTGTGTAAACAGACATTTTTAATAACCTGTAAACATTTGAAATGAATTGGCCTTCTACTTTCTGAGATAATGGGACTTTTGTGTAAAAAAATAGATTTTCGGGAAATCGCGAAAACATGATAAACATATATTTACTTACATTTCAAAACATTCCAGCTTTGTAATTCTGATCAATTTCCTTCTCAACATCGAGGAGTTTCTTCCTGATCATCCTGGTCCTTTTTCTGGCTAGCTTTGTCTTCTCTTCACATGCTATATCTGATTTTATCATCCGACCTCGATCAATTTCACTAAGGCACTTTGCACAATTTTTGCCAATTTTAACCCCAAGCCCTTTTACGACTGCTAATCTCCCCTGACTGCCCTCATTAAAAGTAATAACTGCATCATATGTGCCTAACTTTAGAGTTTGTAGTCCTACAAAGTTATTTTTTGGCACTCTGGACCAGAGAACAGAATTGAAGCTTTTGTTAATATTTTGAGTGCGGCCGTGCAGACTAACAACTCTAACAACTCAGTTTTTGCCAGGTCCCTGAATATAGGTTTTATCAGATCAATGATGGGCTGGTCCAGTGAATTTTTATGTTCATATGTTTTAGCATCCTGAATGGCTTGCTTATACCTACACCATGATATGTCGCAAAGCTGATGCTGTGGGTTGTCGTCCGTGGACGCTTTATGCAAGAAAAAATATTAATTTTATATTATTTAGGATCCGTATATGCATGTATTATATATCATTTTAATCAGAACAAACTAAACAATACAAAAAAAATATAAAAAAATAAATAAAAATTTTTATTTTTTCGGGCGTACATCTCCCCTTAAATACATGTTGTAGCGAATCAACAAAATTTACTCCGGCCATGCTCAATTTTGGCAGAGAACTTAAACTCCAAACTGTATCTACGGTCAGGTATTAGAGAATGCCACTCAAGGTGCTGTTAAACCTAGCGAAATCGATATACATGAATCTCGAATGAACTTCATGCTAAAATTAAGGGAAAAATGTAAGCTAAACATGGAAAAAGCACACACTCGCCAAGCTCATTACTATAATCTCAGAAGAAGAGATAACAGTTTTGTAATAGGCCAACAAGTTTTGAGGCGAAGCCATACACTTTCCTCAGCGGCTGAGAATATAGCAGGAAAATTGGCACCAAAGTTTGAAGGACCATACATCCTATATAGAAAAATAGGATGGAATATATTCGAACTTCGAGATCTCCAAGGAAAAGACGTAGGCCGAGCCCATACGAAGGATCTGAAGGCGTACTCTTCCTTGGAGGCACACTAGATCCCTGTGTTACCCCGTAGTGTGCCCATAGTTTCCTTTCGACTAATCTGTTTTTATTGTATGATTTCTTGGTTGCCCGATGTGTATTGTTTTGGCGCCAAGAATTACTTTAGTATTCCCCACAACAAATCACCTTTCTATCCCAAATTATTCCTTGTAAGACTGCCACTCTCCCCTTAGGCGTGTCTAATATCCTTCCCTTAGAGATTTTATATTTTCGAGTTCGATTTTTGTTTATTTTTATTAGTAAAGCGGTATTTGATTTTGTTTTCTAGTAAATATATGTATTGTGAAAGACTGTGCCCGTAATATATTTTAGTGTAAATTTTAGTTTTGTTAAATAATTTTTTTGTTTATGCAGATTGCAATTTGTTTTTAGTTATATTTTCTTACCAGAATATGTTATCATTTTATTTTATTTGTTGATTAAAACATTAATTTCGTACGAAGGGAGTCTTTAGTTTGCTTCATTTCATTTCAGAAACTTTCAAAACGGATACAAGAGGGGATTAAGCTGCGGTAACCTTTTTTGTTTATCTATATGCAAGTACCACATTTAACTTTTTTTGTCTTTTTTTGTTTCCCGAAGTACAGATGGGGTCTAACATGTTATTTTTTTAGCATACAAAATTAAATTTAAATTAAAAATATTCATTAGTAAAATTTAAAAAATTAGAACAGACAATTTTTTTAATATTACGAATAACGACTTGAGTTTTAGAATTATCATGAAAAGGAGCGAAATGATTATTTTACTGACGATGAGTCAGACGCTATCTGGCAGGTCCGTGCCCGCACGGATATCGCCGCTTCCCCTCCGATCACGGCGAGAGGAGAAGGCTTCCCCCCACCCCCGCGATCGCGCGAACCTATATAATGACGGCCGATTGAAGACACAGAGAGACAGCGGGGTCCACCCAGGCGGCCGAGAAGCGGCCATCCCGACGCACAAAAAACTGGCATTCCATAATGGAGTTTTATTGATTTAAGAAACCAATAGAATTGAGCGAGGGCGGGGCCTGCCTTTCCTATGTTTCACTTATACCTGAGTATCAGGAGGGCAGAGAAGGATAGAGGTTCTGTTAGCAGATCTTTGGAGATCACATGTTGGCGATCAACTGTCCCAATATCTGCCATAACCGAACTTTTGCGTTTGTAAATGAGACTAGCATCAGGAGTGCAGGAAACTGTATTAGCAATGTTTCTTGTTATACTTACCGGGATTGCACTGGTTGAAGACTTACTTCTAGCCACGTAAACAAGATTAAATTCCCTTTGTTATTTATTTTATAGCCATTGTTTTAATGAATCGTACGTAATAATATTTTTAATGATTATTGATATAAATATGGTAATATTTCAACTGTCATTTAAGAAAAACAAATTTGAAATTAAAATTTTATACTTGTTCTTATTACGTACTGGTGACATTAAATTGTACCTCGGTTTAGAATAGCATCCTATGACCTGTAATAAATAAATAACAAAGTTTTATAATTATATTGTCTTTTATAGATAATAAGATACATAAACAATATTATAAAAAGAGTAAACACCCTTTTAAAAGTAAAGTACATAAAACATCAGTGGAAAATATTTTATTTTTAAAATGCACAAACTAATCAGCCATACACAAGAGATAGCTCATATCTTTCGTTGTTCAATATTAAAAACAACGGTATTATTTTAACATATTATAGAATTTTCACACTTAATATTCAAAATATCAATTGTTTCAAGTTAACGTTAAGTGCAGTTTTGTTAATATGTAATCAAGTAAAAATTAATTAAACGAAAGAAGTCGGTTAAGAAAATAACTTTGTTGACGGTTTAGCTACTATTATTGTTGCAAAAATACTTATAGTGTTCTCTGTATTAATATCGTTGTTATCATACGCGCATGCATTGCATCCTTTGTGGTTGCGTTTAATTTTATTTTTGAAGACGTACGCTATTAACACATTATTTAAAACGTCATCTTTTAGACCAACAGTAACGTAAAAATATGCATAGGATTAAAATTTAACTATTAGTTACTAGAAAGACCAAATATCTTTTCCAGTTATTTATAGGTAAATAAAACTATAAATGTGAATTTTTCAATGGATGGACTCCAACAATGGGGTGTTCCCTTCATGTTATGTATGGCATTTTTAGTGTCTTTGAAGGGAAAAAATGCATCAACGAAACATTCTTTCCTAGACTACATTCTTATATGTAACAGGACAGAGAGCTTTTTAGTCCTATGTGTTTATGTATTTATTTTCTTTTTTAGACACGCCAAGTTCTAAAAATGATACTGGAGATATCTTAGACCGGACGTAGATAATAATTGCCGAAGGTAAAAAGTTTTTGACTAGAGTGGGATTCCGAAACTGTTAGTCTATATGTATATTATTTTTTTGATCGAGGAATTGATACAGGTAAACTCTACTGTGGTGTCAGAAATTTAGTTTGATTAGAACATAAAATGTATGCTCCTCTCCGCGAACAACTTTAAAACAGTAAAACTTGTATTCAACCTATGATCACTCAACCATGGTCACTTAAATAAAAAGTGACGGATATTTACCAACTTCTACTTGAAAACTGTTAGGGGACCATCATATAGGCCTACTATCATAGATATTTTTACAAAGAAGGCGACCTTCTTCGATTTTGAAAAGTGCGTACGAAGTCGCGTGTAACTGATAATACAGGTATATATAATCTTATACTTTATTACCATTATACTTTAATAAAGCATGAGTAACTGATATTACACAAATATCAGTTGAATTGATCATTGACTACTTTATTTTTACGATACGTCAGGAATGTCGTAGTCATTTCGTGTTGGAACTCTTCTTTCATGAAATAACTTGCAGATTTCAAAAAATATAAAAATATTAACCTAACTATCAATGATGGCAAACATCAGTTTTGCAGACTAAAATCCGCTATGTGAGTCATCAGCACAGTGATGACAGGTAGGCCGGGCTGCACGTGTAGGGTGTGCAAGGGTCGCCTTTTCAGGTGCCGCAGTATGCTTTGTTATCTCTGGGGCTTTTAAGGCAGCGGCAAACTCAATGGATCTAGTAAAAGCATTGTATCCAATTCAAATAAGGAACTGAGCGATGAAAAGATCACTCGCCGGCCGCGCTAAAACTTTAGAAACAAAAATAAGTTTCGAAAGACAATTATACGTGTAAGTAGTTTGCCAATTGACTTATAAAGTTTTAACTTTGTATATCATTGTGATAGATAGTCAAGTGTTAGAAATTAGTAAGGTAAACAGTTAGTAAATCATATACTAGGCCTATTTTACAGGGAGAGTTCAATAAATTTGTTAATAATTGTTAACTTAAAGGATGTTTAAAAATATTAAAAATTTTAATTTTTGTTTGAGGACAGAAAAATTTGTAGACGAAGAATATTACCAGATCAGTTTATCAACGTTCATTTTAATGAGTAGGTTTTATGTATAACCATTAAGAAAATTTATGTGAGGAAAAATAAATAGAATAGAACATATTTATTTCAGATCCACCACAAATACAATACACACAACAATACATAATGTATAACGTTACATAATATGTAAGTGTTGTACATATGACACAACAATTTATCTGGAGATTTAATCTAAGAGTTTAAAAAACATACCAGTATTAATGTATCAATTATTATTATTATTATTATATGCCAATTATATCAATTATTATATGCCAGTATCGTAACGTGAACTCAATAGAATATCGGGTATGAGAACGTTTTGTGGCCTAACAGTATAAGATAGGACAAAATCTAAAGGACTTAATTTGTAGATTACATTATTTCTTAACCCGTAAGTAAAGTGAGGTGTTGGAAAAATTCGGGGATAAAAGGGATTTGGCAATTGGTTAAATTCGGACAAGAGGTTTCCAGATTTCATGTTCGAGAAATAGGGATACGAGGAAATACTAAACGACCTTTTTTAAAGACCCCTTAATTACCAATCCACATATTACGTTACATTTGAGTTAAAATCTCTAGATCGGTCACAATTGGCCTGTGACCACAAATGCACAGAGAAAATGTCCAAGATTGAACTAAAGTTTTTGACTTTAAAGGCGTTTTGCGGCTTAACCATTAGAGATACGAGAATAATTTACTGGACTTTTCTGGCCAGCAAGTTAATTTTATCCGATTCTGATGTAGGATTTTAGCTAAGAGTTTTGGTATATCCAGTACAGAGCATGGAAGAAAAGTCTGCACTGGTCAGCTTTTGTGAATTGTTTAGTGTAAATATAAAAAAAAGACCGACCCTAAGTCAGTATTAAAGTTGTTTAGAGGGTCTAATTTACTCAGGAGATTATATGGTCATACCAGGAAATTCGGGGGGGGGGTGGTGGTTATTGTAACCGGGGGCTAAGACACACGTGGGGGCCTCTTTGGAGAGTATTGTGTTTGTGAGCATAAATACAATTTACTCTGTCCCTAATTAGTATTGACCTTCCTTTGCTAACGCTCAGCCAATTCACGATGTGCTCTAATAGCCACGTTTACTGGTCAGTCGTTTACGTTGTATAGAATATATTTATTTTTCTAAAATAACAACTAAAATAATCTGGTATAAAATTATAAAAAAAGAAGGTAATAATATTAATTCACATTTAGTCTTAAATTAATTACTGCAATTAAACTATACAATATCACAAATTATCATAATTAAAAGAATAAAAATACTATACACAAGTTTAAATGCAACACACACATTCTAGTATATCTCCAATATATATTTACTTTCAAATATATATTGGAATATATATTTGAAGTAATATAATCGAGGGTATAATCCTTTACCTTATCTGCTAAACATAAGATTGTCAGAAGTCAACCAAACATTTTTTTATATTAACTAGTTAGGAAGAAACCTTTACGGGTTAATATACTTCATACTTAGCTACCAATGTCTCATCCATCAGGTTTTTATCACAGTGTTAAGTTCATAAACTAATAATACATCTTCAAGTTGTAGCCTCATGTGAAATATACCTTCCTTCCGACTCAGCCGAAAGGGATATTTTGTATTTGATGTTTATATATATTCCTTTCCTTATGGAGAATAGTTAGGCATGATTATATAGAGGACATTTTACACGTAAGCAATAATAATACTTATGGGCGTAACCTTGAGATAATTTTGTGAGTGCCATTCTACGGATTTTTGTGTAGTGTTGAGTCTATGGAGCTGTTCCATTCTGCATATGATTCACGGTACGCGTAATAGTGCATACGATAAAAAATTTTAATCTAGTTTTTTACTGCCAAGAGTTACGAGTAATTATTTAAGGGCAAGTATTGAAAAATTATTTCTGTAATAAATTACAAGTAAAAAAACTGTAATTTTCATGCTTTATCTGTTTAATTCCATAAAAAATAATTTTGAAATGTAATTAAAATTAAATAAGAAACAGAAATGCAGCAAAAAAAAAGCTCTATACTATAACAGTGGACTGTTTCGTCTAAAATAAGAGCCTAAGTTGTTTACAAATTATATTAGTTTTTTAAATTCAAGTAATTAAAACACTAAATTTTCGTAAAACTATAAAATGAAATATATAATTTAATTGTGGATTCATATACAAATTACATATTTTTAATAATATTGACAAACATGATTCATTGTGTTTTCACTATTGGATTAAGCTTGAACTGTTAATGCTCAGTGAATACCCTTAACTAGACTATGAGTAGATTTTCCATTGGTATTCACACCCAATAAGCAATGCCTGTACAATAAAAATGACACATCATCGATACTAGAGTAATTGTGTATAAAAAACCATAATTACATTTTACCTTCCGTAATATTGAAAAAATCGACTTAAAAATAGCTTTTACTTTCAAAAAAATTTACAACTGTAGATAGAGCAGTAAATATCTTAAATTCAAGAGAAAACAAATGATTTTATTTATATAGTATTGTTATAATTGACATGAAAGAACTTAATATACAATAATACAAATCTTACACCTCAAAAGATTGAATCCATGCATCGAAATTAAGAAAGCTAATTAAAATTAACAACAAAAGCAGCATTTATCATTAGTTTCAATTTGTCTCTAATTTCGATATACTCATAATTAAGAAACGTATAGGCAAAAGAGCCTACATGGGCTTTAATGATCTTAGCGCAGAGAAGTTTGTTGTTTAAATATGTATTTAGCAGTACGTTAATTAATTTTATAAACGTATTAAGTGAAAGAATCAACTAATATAGAATAAATGAAGGATATGATTTCATTAATTATTGTAATAGGTGATATTTAGAAAAATTAAGAAAGCAAAGTTATGAGAGAATATAAATAAATGACAATGCGTATGACACAGAGAAGTCCTAAGGTCTATTAGCCTGGTTAGTCGTAGCACTTATTACGTAATATTAAGTCTATGGTAATTTTGAAGAGAAAGTAGGCATATTTTATTATTATATTATTTCATCGTTTATCGGAAATTCCAAAACAATCGTAGGTAGTAGTTTATAAGTGGCAGCGTCACTAAAATCCAGATAACAACCAAAATCCATTGGTAATATTAGCCAATGGATCTGATCAAAAATTGATTGAAAATTTGGCACAGTTAAAAAATATATACCACGTAAAGAGACCGTGGTCAATAAATAACTATTTTTATTCATAACCTACTACGTAATAACCTACATATTTTTATTTACAGAGTACACCAGATTACATGTCACGTACAAGCTTTCACTTAAACTGCATGCACAATTTCTAGTCATCAGCTAAATTCTTTGTCGATGTGCTCTGTTGACAAACTGAGAGGAAAAAAGTAATCTATAACTTATAATAATTTCACCAATATAGGCCTATACATTTATTACTTACCTCTCACTTTCCTCTCTTTGTATTTGCCTGAAAGGCGTTGATGACGTCTCACATCTCCTCAGTATCGTAGTCCTCAGAGTGTTGACTTCGAGCCACGTAGGCTGAGGAGGATGACTGTGAGGGCGAGTCGCCACCAGAGAGGACGCCAGTCTGGCTTCCGGATTTCGAGGCATACTGCCTCTTCCCGGACAAGATTTCGAGAAGGCACAACGAAGGTAACACCTATTGCACTGGGTCGAATCTTTGTAATAAAAGTAACCATCGCCTATATGGTATACTGTCGCCTTAAATTTCAAGCCGCTTACTTCTGAAATCATCTCCATTGCTATCGATGTCCTTAGCGTGGCAACTCAAGAGCTACTGAGGACAGAAAGCAAGGGAAGAATCTTAAAAAGCAAGAGGAGTGTCGTAAACCTTTACACGTCACACTCTTCATATTTATGACAGGGTCGCCTTAAGGGGGAGGATTGCAAGACCTCACACCTCGAAGTGCTAGACCAAATATTTGCAACACATCTTTTGTGTCCACTACCGGGCAGGAAGCAGGGTTTTCCCACGGCGAGGTTTATGGTTAGAAAGTAAGACCACCCTGTTCGGGGCTCAGCAAATGTAATCGTCAAATATAAAAATTATAGGACATCTTAACTGAGTCGTTTGTTAATACCATAATTTTCTTGTTAACTTACCAGTAATCCACACACGGTGCACATAGTTGAGGAACACCGCGAGATTTTGGAGGACGCCCGCCTGCTGAGCGAAGTTTACAATATGGTCATACCCTGCCTCGACCATGTACGCTGGAAGTAGAGGCAAGGCCTGGCACATTTTGTACACTCTTCTGGCAGCAGGGTTTTGGCGTAGCAGCTGTACGTGGCCCAGAGTCCGCGCTTTCTTGTTCATGCTCTGTAAGAACAAGCACAATACCGTACTTATTTTTCATCTGCATCTGGATATCTAATTTATATTTGATGTCATTCCTTTTATAATACTGAGGTATTAGTAGAGAATACGTCTCGTTTCAATTTAGTTTTTTTCAGTTATGACATTAATGACATACATTTAGGATGTTATGAACCAATAAAATGTTTGTGATTGTTACATTTACAGTTATTTTTAAATTATATAATAAACAGTTGCCATACACATTGATGTATAAATGTTATAAAATTGAAAACTTACATTTGCCGAGTGAAACCAGCATCCGGCTACTCGGCTTTCTGGCCATGCTCTTCTTAAGGCATTTGTCAATGCCTTCTCAAAGTCGCAAGTTATTACTGAGGGATACCAGTCAGGCAGAACCTCCTTCAAGTAGGCAAATACTCTACTGTACAGAAGTTCCGTCTTCCTGCCCATCAGCACACTTGCCACCGGAAAAGCCTGTTAGAAATCAATTCGCATATTATATCTATAAATTATATGATATATTATATTAATTTTCGATAATTTCAATTGTATAGTTGTTAATTTTTAGAATAATAATGATTTCAGTATTAAGAATGTAGTGTAACTTGCAGTTGTATGGCTATTGGGCCAATATCTTTTAAAACACATATATGTACACATCTAAAATACTGTAAATTTTCTAAAATTTTAAATAACCTGTGTGTGTCACTTCCTCTGAGATTGTAGATGTACTACTATTCTTTTTACATCTAATTAGTTTTACTGTAAAGTCATTGCAAAAACTGTCAACCTACGTAAGTATATAAACAACAGACACATACCAGCTTGTGACCAATGAAATTTTACAATTTATTATGTATATCATTTTTAAAATGTAATATAATGACGTAATAATAATTGAACACATTACTTTCGCACCTTATACGTTAGAGGAATAAAAATATATTTTCAAATATTCAAAAAATGTCAGAAAACATTGGCAGTAGGCCAAACACACAAATAAATATTCAACCCTTGTACCAATCCGTGGGATGTAGTTTGACTTGCCATTTCATGATTGGAGTAAGCGGGCTCATTAATGTTGATGTGCGATTCTGATGAAACACCCTTGTTATTGCAGGAAATAGACAAAATATAGAAAATATGGTAACTTACATGGTCGAAATAAACAGCACTTAGAGTTAGGAGCTGGCTGCTTGGAGGCGTGCTCGGCACTACCTTGAATGTGCCGTCCAAGTGGATGTGGGTGCCATCGGTCGAGAGCCTTGCGGACAGATTCTCGGAGATAAAGATTACGGCAACATCGCCGTTGTCGTCGACAACTGTTGCCTTGTAATAATCCTCACCCCGATGATTCTGCCCGTATCTAGGGTTCTGCGCCAGCGCATTCCCGTACTCTAATAGAGTATTTGGTACGGGCCCATTAGCTCCCCGCCTGGCACGCTGCATTGATTTGGACAGCACATGGTATGGTAATTGAGCAGCGACGTCAATATCAACCCTAACATAAACGAAACATATGACTTATATAGTAATAAAAAGAACATTTGTCTTTCGTAAATTAATAATAAGCTTACCCTTTAGATGTCCCACAACGATTTCTCGAAGTTCGTTGTTTTGCCGACACCGGTGCGCAATAGAACCCCGGTTGCAACATGTTTGGAGATGAATTTTCGTATTTACGTACCAATATGTATACAATAAAGTTCTAATATATAAACATAAACAAAATAATGATACAAATGGAAAAGTTTATGACTAAGAAATCTTAGAGGTTACTTAACAAGACAGTTATCAAAATTGTGTATACAATATACAAGAAATTACTTGCCAGTATACAATAATTTTACGCATTCCTATAAATCTCAACCTTCAGAAGAAATTGTCAATTTAAACCTTATTTCACCACATCAAGACCCAACCAATAATAAAATATTACAGCAAGGTAGAGTTTTAGAACAGAGAGATAATAAGATAATAATTAAAGACTTCACTCAGATTTCACTCTTCTTTTTACAATATTCTAAGAATGTTCATCCTTAAATTTGACACTTCCAGATACATGGGGTTGGAAGTGCATGTGTGATTAATGTAACACCCAATAGTTAAAATATTCGTTAACTGCATACAAAAAGGCGTTGATTTTCAGTTTTTGTCCATACATCACTACCGTGTTCTAGTTTATTTATCTTTTCTCTTTACTCGTGTAAAAGTATCCGTTACCTAGAAAGTATAATATGCCACACCTTGGGCCTGTACACTCAAACACTTGTTTCATTTCTTCTTATATTTCTTACGAAATTACATCAAACAAATTCCCTATACATAATAACTTTGTATTAACATACGAATAACAACTGAGAAAAAATAAATCGAATAAAAATATACACAGTTCCACACGTAACATCGATATTATTACTTGACCACTCTATGCGCCCAGGTCAGTTTTGGACAGTAGGGTCGGTAGTGCACGGACCGGTTTCGCTAGCTACGTCATAAATTATGTGTGGACATACAGTCCTACAATCGATATTTGCAGCTTGATTTTACTCAAGTATATTTCATATTTAGCAGACGGCCGATATATAACGAGCAACGATGTTAACGGAGTTTCAAGTTTTTATATGTTTACTAGCTGATACCCGCGCCTTCGTACGGAATTTTTGTAGAATAACTGGTACGGTATAGACATCTCTTTCATGTCTTTAAAAAAGTGGCATACTACTGATAAAATAAATTATGGTCATTGGAAGATATTCCAATTTTAATTTCAATGCAACATTCCATGATTTTTTTGAACTGATGTTGTAATGTAATTACAAATCGCGATCCCTCCTTTCCTATAGTACTGTAGGTAATAAAACACTAATGATCCACATTTGAAAATAGGGTTTCTCATTATAAAAAGAGCAACAAAACACATATTTGAGAATATTTTACATGTAATTGTTTATAACATTTAATATGAAAGTCCCAATATGAATTCTATTATTCATTCTCGTAATATGACACTAATTATAATCGATACCGTCAGAAAAAGTAATATAATCGAGGGTATAATCCTTTACCTTATCTGCTAAACATAAGATTGTCAGAAGTCAACCAAACATTTTTTTATATTAACTAGTTAGGAAGAAACCTTTACGGGTTAATATACTTCATACTTAGCTACCAATGTCTCATCCATCAGGTTTTTATCACAGTGTTAAGTTCATAAACTAATAATACATCTTCAAGTTGTAGCCTCATGTGAAATATACCTTCCTTCCGACTCAGCCGAAAGGGATATTTTGTATTTGATGTTTATATATATTCCTTTCCTTATGGAGAATAGTTAGGCATGATTATATAGAGGACATTTTACACGTAAGCAATAATAATACTTATGGGCGTAACCTTGAGATAATTTTGTGAGTGCCATTCTACGGATTTTTGTGTAGTGTTGAGTCTATGGAGCTGTTCCATTCTGCATATGATTCACGGTACGCGTAATAGTGCATACGATAAAAAATTTTAATCTAGTTTTTTACTGCCAAGAGTTACGAGTAATTATTTAAGGGCAAGTATTGAAAAATTATTTCTGTAATAAATTACAAGTAAAAAAACTGTAATTTTCATGCTTTATCTGTTTAATTCCATAAAAAATAATTTTGAAATGTAATTAAAATTAAATAAGAAACAGAAATGCAGCAAAAAAAAGCTCTATACTATAACAGTGGACTGTTTTCGTCTAAAATAAGAGCCTAAGTTGTTTACAAATTATATTAGTTTTTTAAATTCAAGTAATTAAAACACTAAATTTTCGTAAAACTATAAAATGAAATATATAATTTAATTGTGGATTCATATACAAATTACATATTTTTAATAATATTGACAAACATGATTCATTGTGTTTTCACTATTGGATTAAGCTTGAACTGTTAATGCTCAGTGAATACCCTTAACTAGACTATGAGTAGATTTTCCATTGGTATTCACACCCAATAAGCAATGCCTGTACAATAAAAATGACACATCATCGATACTAGAGTAATTGTGTATAAAAACCATAATTACATTTTACCTTCCGTAATATTGAAAAAATCGACTTAAAAATAGCTTTTACTTTCAAAAAAATTTACAACTGTAGATAGAGCAGTAAATATCTTAAATTCAAGAGAAAACAAATGATTTTATTTATATAGTATTGTTATAATTGACATGAAAGAACTTAATATACAATAATACAAATCTTACACCTCAAAAGATTGAATCCATGCATCGAAATTAAGAAAGCTAATTAAAATTAACAACAAAAGCAGCATTTATCATTAGTTTCAATTTGTCTCTAATTTCGATATACTCATAATTAAGAAACGTATAGGCAAAAGAGCCTACATGGGCTTTAATGATCTTAGCGCAGAGAAGTTTGTTGTTTAAATATGTATTTAGCAGTACGTTAATTAATTTTATAAACGTATTAAGTGAAAGAATCAACTAATATAGAATAAATGAAGGATATGATTTCATTAATTATTGTAATAGGTGATATTTAGAAAAATTAAGAAAGCAAAGTTATGAGAGAATATAAATAAATGACAATGCGTATGACACAGAGAAGTCCTAAGGTCTATTAGCCTGGTTAGTCGTAGCACTTATTACGTAATATTAAGTCTATGGTAATTTTGAAGAGAAAGTAGGCATATTTTATTATTATATTATTTCATCGTTTATCGGAAATTCCAAAACAATCGTAGGTAGTAGTTTATAAGTGGCAGCGTCACTAAAATCCAGATAACAACCAAAATCCATTGGTAATATTAGCCAATGGATCTGATCAAAAATTGATTGAAAATTTGGCACAGTTAAAAAATATATACCACGTAAAGAGACCGTGGTCAATAAATAACTATTTTTATTCATAACCTACTACGTAATAACCTACATATTTTTATTTACAGAGTACACCAGATTACATGTCACGTACAAGCTTTCACTTAAACTGCATGCACAATTTCTAGTCATCAGCTAAATTCTTTGTCGATGTGCTCTGTTGACAAACTGAGAGGAAAAAAGTAATCTATAACTTATAATAATTTCACCAATATAGGCCTATACATTTATTACTTACCTCTCACTTTCCTCTCTTTGTATTTGCCTGAAAGGCGTTGATGACGTCTCACATCTCCTCAGTATCGTAGTCCTCAGAGTGTTGACTTCGAGCCACGTAGGCTGAGGAGGATGACTGTGAGGGCGAGTCGCCACCAGAGAGGACGCCAGTCTGGCTTCCGGATTTCGAGGCATACTGCCTCTTCCCGGACAAGATTTCGAGAAGGCACAACGAAGGTAACACCTATTGCACTGGGTCGAATCTTTGTAATAAAAGTAACCATCGCCTATATGGTATACTGTCGCCTTAAATTTCAAGCCGCTTACTTCTGAAATCATCTCCATTGCTATCGATGTCCTTAGCGTGGCAACTCAAGAGCTACTGAGGACAGAAAGCAAGGGAAGAATCTTAAAAAGCAAGAGGAGTGTCGTAAACCTTTACACGTCACACTCTTCATATTTATGACAGGGTCGCCTTAAGGGGGAGGATTGCAAGACCTCACACCTCGAAGTGCTAGACCAAATATTTGCAACACATCTTTTGTGTCCACTACCGGGCAGGAAGCAGGGTTTTCCCACGGCGAGGTTTATGGTTAGAAAGTAAGACCACCCTGTTCGGGGCTCAGCATATAAGCTCGAAAACAACTTTAAATTTAATTTTTTAAATATACGTAGAAAATTAAGTCTTCTACCAATATAAAACAAATAATACAATGAAATAAAACAGTAATCTTTTAAAGAACACGTTACTTCGAACATGGGATAAGAAATTCACGGAAAATTAAGATTATTTCACGATAGACCGCGACAATTATCTGGTTATTCCTGTTGGATTTCCACCGGTCACGCGAGTTCCAGAAAAGTAACGGATTTAAATAAGACATAACACCAAAAGTAACGGATTATAACTTTTGTTACAGATACTTTCTGTTACAACCGTTAGTTGTATGGCATTGTTATCATACGTAGTGATGTGTCAAAACAAATTCTCCAATGAACAGAGTCTCTAACAAAGGTTCAGGTATAGAAAACGATCGACGAGCGATGTAAAAAGAACATGATGGGCATCCACATATGCTACAACTCTAATAATAGCAACTTCATCAATTGTTGGTGCTTTAAAACGTATTGCACGTTGGCCCAGGGTAACTTATCAGCTCTGATTACAATTCTTTTTATCGGATGGCATGAGATGTAGAGTTGTTTTGAACAATGTAACCAAGGTATTGCGTTGGTGAAAGAAAGCTTGTAGTTGTTCTATAATGGATCTCTTTACTGATCTATTATTTGCAAAACTGAGATCAATTTCTTGGGTTGAACTGTTGAACTGCCCATTAAATAAATTTTGCATCTAACATTGGCAACAATGTACCTGCTCGGTGATATATTTGGTCCCGTATCTGCAACTTAAATAAAATTAGTTGTTACTCTTCCAAATACAATAAAATGTAATAAGCCTAGCTATTGATGAGAAGTCTGTTTTCTATATTGTCTGTTGTTACCTTGAAAGTTGGCATGAAATTATACCGAACTACAATTATTGTCCCAAATACAGTCGTAAGGAAGAAGTAGTTACATTTTAGGATATTTTTTAAGAAATATATAGAATCTGTTCATGTGCCTGAAATAAATTAGTTTAATGGCTCTGGTGGCGGAATCAATGGTATTAATTTCGATTTCCCTTATGGAACATAATCGACCTATTTTTCTGTATTTTAATGCTTACAGTGTGGACAAAATGAATTCATACATCCAATACTAATGCAATGGTAGTCACTGTATATAATTGAAACATTGAATCTGGAAGCGGTTCGATTAAAACTGTATTATTATCAGAGTGACGCGCTACACAGTTCTGTGATGATCGATTCATTTCAAGTTCATTTCCATCCTGACATTGCTGGACATTCCGAAGACGGACAATTTGCCGGATTTGAAGCATTTCTAATTCCTCGATGCAAATTAATCCTCCCGCGTCTTATTGGCTTCATAGTCTTAAAATAAAATATAAAACAACTCACATGGAATAAAAAATCGAGGGGCGTGTTTGTTCATTGTGAAGCAACAATAATATTACAATCAACAAAATTACACAAAAATAAGATTTTTAAAACATATGCTTTGCTATAGGCAGGCAGCCATAGCAAAGCATAATCAAGAAATGTAGTGGAGCTTAATCATTGTTTAAAACAGATAGTTATGTGGGTCAAACCAAATTATATAAGGCCCATCGGAATTAGTCTACGAGTATTATAAAACTCCTTATTTGAGTCATATATATCTTAGTCTTATTTCATCTGTGAACGTCTTACTTGGGCAATAAAAACTCTAGTATCGTTGTAGACTAGAACACATATTTGTTTCTTATTGACGCTTTTGACTTTAATATTAAACTGACAAGTTTCTTAACCTTCAGCTATCACCAGTTTGGCTAAGAAGAATTATTTTTAGTTTTATCGATACTTCTGGGCAATTTTTCTCTTCATAAGAATTTTATTAATTAAATAAGAATAATATTTTATTAAATATTTTATATTGTTGATTTGGTTCGCGTGCTTTGTAGTAATGCTCTCAGCATTTTCCATCTTTTCTTTTTGCCCGTGGTTTCACGCGAAATTTCCTGCTGAATAACAGAGACGCCATGAGCATATAATATTTAAACGCGTACCGGACACTCGTGTGATGGTTACCCGAAAATATTCTAATGTGATCCAAGAGGTGGATGAAACAGCTTTTATTTTGCCTCCTAGAAAATACCTAGAATTAATATTTCAATATTCCATTTTATTTAAAAGTAAACCGTTGTTTCAGGCTAATCGTAACTTCATATGAAAATGATAATAACTGTCAAGTGCCATTTCACTTCAGATTTCGTTTCGTAAAGATTTTAATTATTTGCATGAATCTTCAATATGTTGGGCATTTCTTTTAGCCTCTCATTGTTGTAAACCATCCTCGGACTGCAACGAATATTAAAAAAACCATAATTAGCCCAATTGTTTTCAACCATTCTCGAGAGTAACGCTTACCTACACATAGAACTTGCTTCACAAAAAGGATGTATGTAATATATCGATATCAACACACTTCAACAGTCTTATGAATATTGCAAGGCCAAATCCTGCTAAGGCCCAAGGCGGCCGACGCGACGTGCCGCTGGACAAAGGAAGGCCATCTGGAGGGGTTTATGGTCTTATTTTTTTCACCAGTAGAGATATCCTTCATAATTTATGAGGGTTGCAGGTGTTCTTCTGTTGCTCCCGATCTACAAAAGCCTTTCGCTTCATTTCCAGAATTTTTGAAACGTTACAATTATTAAAAATACAAGAACTCCTTACTGTCTTAGTTAGTAGGGTTTTCCTATCAACCAATTCATAAGTTCAAACTTACACTAAAGTACTCATTCCAAAATAAAAAGTAAAGAAATTTGTTAAACTTTTATTTATAGTTATCGAATTATTTATAGAATCGAATTTTTTTATATTTCGCCAACAATATTATGATCAATGTAAAGTCATCCAGAATTCTTAATACACATTACCAATATTCAGGTATTCGCAATCTACACACGCGTGATGTTCGCCATGTGTCGTTTTTTATTAACGGCTTTATATAGTTTCATGTTCACAAATTACAATCGTACACAGTTTTTTAAAGAATATTTTCTGTTCGCTAGGGATATATCTTTGCTACGTCACCGTTCATAGGACGATCTACTAGCACTGGTCAGAAGTAACATAGTCAATTTAAATGATCTTTATGCCAAAGACATGTATAGCAAGCGTCGTATAATTTATTTTTGTTCTTATTCGCACCACATCAGAATCAAGAACCACACGTGTTACTGATCCGTTGCTCCCTAGGATTTTAGAGATGGTTTCTCAGTCCTACCTTTACCTGATGAATTAAGACCTTTTTTACCTTTTAACAATTTAGCATCCTGTACATTTAACTTTCATTAATTTGTTAATTTAACTAACCCAGTTTTCCGATTGGCCGATCTCCCAGTTGCATGCAACAAAACTCGTTTACATTGTAAATACCTGTGAACTTGAAACACTTTTTAGGCACGTTTCAAGTCCCATGGTCATTCCAATGACCATGGAATGACTATTAAAAATTTCCAAACTTTTAATTTATTTTGGCAACTAGTTTATAACATAAACACCTGCCTTCAGGGACAGGTGCTATAAACCATGGTACTATGCATTCCGGTCAGTTAATTTACCTTGCCTCATACGAATTCATATCTCGGCCAACAATCGAGGCATACAATACAAAGTGCTTTTCCAAAATATAGAGATTGAGTAGAGTCGGCAACAGTAGTTTTTCAAGACTTTGGAAATCAAATAAACGATTGCAAATTGCTCGTTTTTATCATTTTAAGCACAAGCAAACCACACAAAAACTCCAGAGAGGTGGGAGTTCATCGGTCCATAATATGACATGATCAGATCCTAAATATGGTATTATTTCAATAAATACTACAAGACATTAATGCCTGAGGATATTTTTTCTAAAAATTGATACTTAGTGTCATTCAATGTCAGCCTTTGAAGGTTTATCATGAACTTTTCAAATGTCAAATTCTTTTTGTATGAAGTCTGTCCAAATGACGGCAAAATATCACGTTTCGGTCCTACAGAATGCAAGGTCAAGTTCATTCATACATTTAATTTAGATGTACTTAGAAGTACTTTTACAACTATAGTAAAGTAACATGTTACCAGAAGTTTAAATTCACCTTATTACAATAAGATTAATTTTAACAACAAATTCTTTCAACGCGTTTTTGTAAATAGTAAAAATTATTATCAATTATACTGTAAAATAAAACAAACATCTGAGAACACAGGTAAGTAAAATACGGCTGCAATTGTATTACCTTATTCACTACCATGCGCCGTGACTACGGCGGACAATGCAGGGTAGCGTTTCTCACTCTGCCTGAATGGTGTTAATGGTCTCTACTCTCCTGATACTTGGGATGACCCGGTGTAACCGCAACGGTTTTGTCGAAACAGTTTCGACGGTGCAACTAACTGTTGTTGCGCCTTGAAATTGTTGTGCCATGATGGCTGTTCTAATATTCAATAATAAAAATAAACAATAATTCTCTTTAATTTCTCTACTTCAATATTCTGATATTGATCAGAATCTTCTGAAAACGCCTAAAAATGATATAATGCTCGAATCTGGCTAATAATAATAATCAATCAATGATATTATGAAATTATATAAGTTTATAATAATTTATCTAACATTAGAATATTACTCCTAATATCTACAAAATATCTTTGTAAACAATATTTACAGCAGTCGTTTCGTTGCACAACATAAATAGGTTATTGTTTGGAAGTTACTCTTCATAAGTCAAGTTGTCCATGTGAAACACATTGAATTCTTTAAACTAATCCTGCAACAATTCGTGTTTGAAACAAAAAGTCATGGAAAATAACAATTTCGCAGGAAATGGCAGCCGTTTAAATTGAAAAGGGAAATGGGTCTGTAGGGATTAAAGGAATCCCAGTAATTCAAACAACTTCTCCAAGAAACATTTACGGCGCATTCGCTTTTTGAATCCAACGATAAAAAAACCATAACTGCTAAATTTGAGGATCTAAATGTATAAGGTATTAATTCCACTACTCGGTGGGTTTAACTTTAGTTAAAGACCGTTTAATCTTCGATTTCATTATTATACTTCACAATCAAGAGTGGTATGGCCCACTCGCGCAACCAAAACACGCGGACTTTTACACGTAGGCTAATACCTATCTACCAAAATATTTATCGCTTGCTTAAAGATAATTTGACCTAATAATCTTTACGCATCTTAATGCAGTGATAAGAATATGTTATTGATTTAAATAGTTTCGGAAATGTTCATAAAATGTAAACTTTAAAAGAGGAAAATGTTTGTTGTAGCTCATTATTTGGAGATAGATATTTATTTGGCCACTGCAGACATTTTTGTAGGCCTATTTGAAACGTACAGTTTCATAGTACTTTGTTGTACTTTAAGCCATAACGTTTAGTCAGTATTGACAATGAAAGCGCCCAAAAACATCAACTTTCGCATTATACAAACTTATATCTAATTTCTATGATCACAATATTCATGTATCATACCTAAAAACCTGCCCTAGTCCATAGCGAAGTTGACAGTAAAAATTGTATGAAAATCAGGTGAGTAGTTGAGATGCACAAACAGACCTACACAAAAAGCGACTTTAATTTATATTATGTTTGATGATAACGAGCTAAGAACCCTGTCCTAACTGTTAGCAACATTTATTTGAAACAGGAAGGTGATTTGTACATTTGTAGCTGGAAAACGTAATATTTAATGTTACAACTTGTCGCCTTTTGCGTTAGCATTAGGTTACAAAAATATTAAAATTTGACCATATATTTTCTTTAATTGTAACAATGTTTGTTATGTTTGCATATTACTAATCACACTGTCTCGGTCGTCGATACTAACACTTTGTATATTGTGTTATTGCAATATTAAAAAACATCTAATTATTATTGTACGGTCTTACAGTTATTTAGGTTTTTTAAGCCTACGCTTCAATCAGTAAATGGAACTAAGAACAAAATAATAGTGATAGTAATAGTTTACAATAATAAACTATATTAGTTATTTATATAATAATAATAATTGTTATTTCACGCAAGTGTTATATTAATGATTGGATCTAGTTTACTATAAACTAGCTGTCTTAACTATTGTAACTGACTAGTTACTTTAAACTGCTGCCCAGCGGCAATCGAGTCACTCTTCCACCCTATGAAGTACAAGAGTTGGAGACGGCAGAGAGACATCGACAAGTGTTCACAAAAGCTCTGCTCCCAAACCTCTATCCGTTTCTGCTCTCCTAATATTCCTAGTACACGTGAAACACAGAAACTCAGGCCCCGCCCTAGCTCAATTTCTATTGGTTAGACAAATCTATAAAACGCCATTCTGGAAGGCCGAATTTTTGGGTCCCCCACCGATTTTTTGTTCTAGGTCGCCTGTCCTCTCGAGCGCTTGTCCGCCCCCGGAGACAGCCAGTGACCGCGACACCGCCGACGACCGCTGCTCACCACTACTTCGACCCCTTCCCCCGACCCCGCTCGCTGAACGACTACATCGCGACTCGACGCCCGCCGCCGATATCCAGCACCAGGTAAGGAACAACGACCCTGTTCCTTACTAAAGTGTTTTATATCCGCCACCGACAATTCTTCCAAATTTTTTTTATGTGAAACAGAATTTAATATTTTATTTGTCATTTATGAAAATTAATCGATCTAAAATATATTAGTAATGTTTGATGGTTATAGATTTATTTTGATGAAATAATTGTTTGATTTTAAATATACTCTTAATAATTTATTTGATATTTTAAGGGTATCATTAAATTTAAATAGAATATATTTGACTTTCTCAATTTACTGAAACTTTAATTACTTTTTCAACTTGAATTACTAAAGTTATTCTTTTCTTCAATTTAACTTATATTTAGAATTTCAATTACTCAGATTATTTCTTTTTGTCATTTCGACTAAATTTTAATTACTGTGTTAAAATTTTCCTTTCTAAATTTTTCAGATCTCGCATTTCTTTTCCTGGCGATTGATCTGACACCTCATCCCGAGTTTCCTTTACGAACTTTCCTACCAATTATCTCCTACCCGGAAAAAATTATAACAGTCGGGACTCGCCTTACCACTGCTTTCTTTCCGGCGATAGTACTGGCATCCTATACCCACAACTTCCTTTTATAAATACTTTCTTCCCACCGACCCCGTCCTCATAAACTAAATCTTATGTTCAATCGATGTAAATTTTTATATTAGGTATAAAGTTTTCTCGACCATCATTCTGCTGTCTGATTATTATCACATTTCTTGGCGAATCTCTAATCTACTCGGAAATATTTTTCGTTCTTATTGAAGTTCAATATAATTTTCATTTTATTAATTATTTATATCTTTGTAAGTGATTATCCTTATTTTTCTCCTTTATCTATTTCGGGACTCGCAACCCTTTCTTTTTATTTTTGCGAACGTCCTGACACCCTCACCCCGATAACCTCCATCAAAATATTTATTTAACGATATTTTAGTTTATTTTTCTGGTGAACTGTGCAGATAGGGTGAGTGTTCAATTTTTCTTTGATATTCATAGAGCCCTAATATTTATAGTAATTTAGCTTAGTAGCCTTATTGCATAGTTTAAATCATTTACCTTTATCTTAGCTTGCATATGGTAGGGTAATTCTGCATGGTGTGTTATAAGTGATTACTTTGTTTTTTTTATTTTCCAAAATTATATGCCTGAGAAAGTAAACTTGATATTTTATTTTGGATCTATACACTTGCCTACAGAATAAATACAGCTTAGTATATTTTTATATTATAAATTCATCTAGCTTTTGCATCCCGTAGAAATATTTTTTGTTAATGGTTAGTGCTTGCTTTATGTATATAGTAGTTGCACTGTGATATTGGTGCATGGCTAATTTTTAATTTATAAGATTGTATATTTGCTATTGGTGTTATATGAATATTGCTTTTGTTTGCCATTGCTATTCATATTTTGCTTTGATTTTGTATTTTGCTTCTACTAACCATCATTATTTAACCGATTAATTATTCCAACCCCAGGCTCTTACAATAATTACTGTATACGACTCCCCGACCAAGTTATCAGTGGAGACTACTCAGCTTACTTGTAATTCCTCACTGACCGACGTATTAATAAACAATACAGTTGTTTTCGAAAATCGAACTCGCTTGAACAATAACTTTCCTAGAACAAGAAATCTTTATTTTTCTGAGCAAGATTATTTTTTTTTCGTCTTCAAAATTTTATTGGAGTTGACGTGATGAAGTAAGCCCAACGTTATTTTGGAAGTATCAATTTCTTCCGCAGGGCCCTCTGATTCGACTCCTAACAATAAATAATAGTTGTATGAAATTCTCGAACCCTGGAAATTTCTAACCCAGCTCGACTGGCTATCTGGCAAGTTGCGAATATTTTCGCTTGCCCCGAAAATAACATCGTATATCAAACTGGGAAACATAAATTTATAATTACTGAGCTGTGATTTAACTATGAGCTTCTTAATATATCATACTCTTTCAAACAAATAAAACGAAATACACATGATATAATAAGGGCATTTAAGCAAAATTGCGTGTACGAAGGTCTTTTACCATTTAGAAATCCATGATTAGTTACACAGTTTTTTCATATCAATGTTTTTGATTAGGGCCAATGAATAGACAATTGAAATTTCCAAAGGTTTTTAGATTATTTCATGTTATATTTAATGAGGTAAAATTTTCACACTGAATAAGAGCATTAAATAAATTAAAAGCACTCACAAAACCCTTGTATATTTATACATACATTATCACTTATACTGACGTATTTTATATCTTAGCCGATCAATTATCTACGGAACCTACACTGCCAGTCCTTACCGCATTACACCTCATGCAGTAACTTCCTCACTAAGTTCCCAAGTTATCAGCCCGTATCCTCCATTTACCATGTACCAACATTACATATCACCTGTTAGCGTGGTATCAGTTACTACCATATATGCTTCCTTGTTAGTTTCCAAAATATACGAGCTTGCGTGATATATGGCTGCACTAAATCTTTTTATTACATTTGCAAAAACAACATTCATCCTTTTAAATAATCTAAATAATGAGCACTATCGGTTCTTATTATGGTAGTTAAGATTAATTTCATCCCATTATCAGTATATTAATTAGGTGTATAAACATATGATAGGAACTTGTTTACCAATACAATCCACCTCAAACTATACAGATTCCCTTACTTATTCCCTTTTAAAAGATCCTTTCTCACACCTGTGACACACAGGGATGGTAGAAATAAGACGAAAAAGGAAGCCGTTATCCTGTTTAAAAATCTTTCTGACTCTACAATTATCCTTCACAAATCCATTCAATGCAGTATACAAAATTCATGTTTTTGTGTAGCATAGATCAATCTCGTTCCTCGTACCTCATATCGTCTCGGTATCTGAAACCACTGTACGAATACAAGGCCTTCTCGACACATGTTTACTCATTAATAGTCCTGTCAGTTTACTTTTGAATTACTTCTACAATTACGTTCTGTTCTTACTTACCACATTCCTCCATCACCACCCTTTATATACTGATTTCTGCTTCCACTCCTCCTCTACTCTCACTCCTAGTTCTTCCACATCTCCCATAAAAACATAAAACTTTCTTCCTATATTCTACATACATCTTCATTTAGTACTAGTAGCATTGGATCAGCTGAATTGTTTGTAAAATCATAAAATATTTATTACAAGATATTCTTAAAAAAAAATGTTCTGAGTAAGATACACCTCAGGTTTTAAATTTTATAGAGTTATTTCCACCTTAAATATTACGAATATAAAATTCAAGTACGATAAGCAATTCTATTATTTGGCTGAGACCCAGAAAAGTTTTTTGTAATGTGCATGATTTAAATGTACCACAACTATACTGATTGTGTGATTGTGGTAACTAAACTTAAAACTAAACACATTAGAGCGTTTTGTTGTGCAAAATATTATTTACAAAGCATGTTATTTGAATATTGTTTAAATACTATCAAACCCAAGGGTTAAAATGAACCAATTCTGTAGACATAACATAAACCAAATGCTACAAAATGTTCTCAATATTTACCCATTATGGTATTTATACAAAACATTTTCCTTAATTCTTACCATCATAAGCTGTATCTAAAGAAAACGTAAAGAAATTGATTGAAAACCTAGGTGTTAAAAATGTATACATGACAATTCGCAGACATAAACAGCGCAATGATTTCCTATGCAAAATATAACATTAACGTAAATTATTAGGACTAATTATCGATAATTATTTTTTTAATGACCATGTATTACATTGTAATATTACTTAGGCTATATATTTACTTTAATAACAAACGAAATTCAAAAATATTTTGAAAAGGAAAGAAGGTAATTTTCTCCTGACATGGAAATCTCGTCAGAGCTGAAAAATTTGGCGAAGATTGTTGCTGTAATATTCTTTAAAGCTTGTATTTGTGCCTTGCACTTTCCTTGTTTCAGCTGGTAAAGGGTATTACATTTATAACTGCGACCTTGGTAACTACTGGTATCTTTGCACAGCTTTCTAGCTGTCAGTCATTTATTAAAATTTCAATTATATTGAAAATGCAGCTATACAAAATATATGATTCTTAAAATTGGATTCAGTAATTTTCATTTTTATTTCATACAATTCTTGCTATGGTATGTAACCAAAACAATTTTTTATTTCTCTACAAATCTCAACAGGAAAATTCTGTAGCAACACTGTCGTAAGTATAATGTAGGAGAATATTGCTACCATTTCCCATTGCTATCAAAAGGGAGTTTTTGACTGCAATATAGTAGAAAATAATGTAAAGTATTTAATGTGTGAAGATTGAAGCAGTAATAAAAAGATTAACAGTCAGGACCAGCTGAGGAAAATAATTACGAAATAAAAATTTACGATGCACCAGGTTCTATGGCGGCGTACCAAAAAGTACCCAGAGTTAACTAACATTTAATTTTACCGTTTCTAACAACGTCAAAATATTGCTCTCACAATTAAATAATTGAAATAATTCTGAAACTTGTACTAGCTTGTCCAAACTGATCATACTAAATTTACTAAATGTCAGGATATCGAAACATCTGTAATTGCAGAAAAAACGAAAGCACGTGCAAAAATCCCTAAAACCTCCACCATTATTTAATTATAATAAAAGTAACCTTATAAAAAACTAATAAATAATATAAATTAAAAAAAAGATAGCTACCAGTCAGCACAAAGCTGCCATCATATTATAAAGAAGCCATAAATATCACTAATAGTCATATTGGTTACTAGTTCAGCCAATTTCGACAAAGCTCAACTCATCTATAAAAACGGATAATCATTATTAACAGTTTCAGTTTGGTATCTATTGACTGAAGATAGCTATCCTGAATGAGTGAAATATTTTAGGAAATCAATTATTTGAGAAAATGTGTCTATGTGGTGTGAACTTGAGACATTATATTAGGCCTATGGCTTTTCCAAAGTAATATTTAAAAAATTAGAGAAGGGTAATTAATTAATCTATAATTAATTTATAAATAATAAAATAGAGAGCTATTAACTAAAATCATTTACATTTAAAAAAAGAGCTTCTCTAAGTGGATTTGTTGACATCAATCACGTAACGTTATCGTGGAGACGTCTTCTCCACGCGATATTCTTACATAACAAAACATTTCAATATGTTAAGAGTGAGAAGCACGAAAAGTGAGGTTGAGTTAAAGAAAGTAAGCGGTATTTTTGTTGTTCACTTAAGACAAGAATTTAACAAGTCTCCATCCACACTTACGCCTTTTCGCTATTTCCGGATTGACGGATATTCATGATAGATAAGCCTGTGGATAGAGGACGCATCCTGTCGTGAAATATTAGATAAAATCTCAGTCATGCCATTTATCAAGAAGGTAAGCCTAGCTCAGTTTCATCCTATTTCAGTAAACGCGGACTGAGGTAATAATAATTCTCCTCGTGTACGCTTTTCAAATATCATTCACAACGTAATATAAACTAAATTAAAATTTCAGTTTCTTAGCCTAAGGGTGCAAAAAACTATTGAAATATTTATTCGCTAATTTTGAAATTATTAAAATCTATTACGTGTATGTATATTAAACATTTGGCCTGAGCAACTACCTTATTCTTTACACAATTATATGTTTACATTTAGGAACATTAAAATAAATTTGAATCTTCACAATAAAGACTTACAAAAATTAAAGATTGTGAAAATTAAAGAGAATATACTCACAGTATTACTTGTAACTTTCAAACTACAATTTTTATTTAAAGGTTTTATTAGAAGAGGAAATAATTGACTTAACAGCATCTACTTATTAGGTAGGATATATTCAAGTAAACGAACAATAATACGGTATTAATGAAAAGAAATATGCCTATATTTAAGAGGCGGAGTTAGGGCTATTACTAGGGATTGTGGGAAATATAATCTATTGAACTTACACTTTTACTACGCAGCCATCTGTTCATCAGTAATTGAATTTTTTTAATATTATAAGAAGTAAAATAAACAACAACAAAGCTTAAATTACATAAAATTAAACTTAAATCATTTTATGGTCCTAATTTTATCATACTTCACTTTGCAAAATTTCAAATAGAAATTTAATAGGCTTTAATATAATTTAAAGGAAGATTTACTTTATATTTAACGACAGAAAATACATCTAAATAAGTGGAAACGAAAAGTCAGCAAAGTTTTAATCGTTTAGAGTTAAAGATATTCAACGACAACCGAAGTTGGTTCCTCAGAAAAATGTTTTCTCGATGGAGTTAGGGAGGAGTATTACCTATCGAGGAGTACTCAATAACTCGCGATTACTTATAACGCTGATACTTGTCTAAGTTTGCGACAACAGAACACTTGATGTTCAAAATCTCTATATTGTCTGTTAGCACTAACTAGACGTTATGATAGTTAAACCAAAAAGGTAGTCTATCTATTTTGAGATTAAAGATACATTACTTGTAAATATTCTTTCAGGTTTATTGTGCTTACATTTGTTCATATTATGTTAGGATCTTAGTAGATTTTATGTAGTAATTTAAACTATAAGGTATTCCCTGTGGAATGAGTGTTGTAAAAATTTACTCTGCTACGTTTGTGTTGCGCAGCGATGGGGATCATTCCATTAACTCGAACTGTCAGAATTTTTACGACTGCAAGAGGTAATATACAGCGATAGAGGTTGTAGTATATCTTACTTGTGCAGTGGCCGTTTGATCTTATCCAGCAACACGTGTAGTGTACTGGATCAAAGTTGGTATTCCACGTGCACGGACTGATAAATTTGTTTGGTTTGTGTCGCTCTGGGTATATATATATATATATATTGAAATAGATACTGATGTATTTATCGAAAATCACAATTTGAAAACAAATATTCATGTCAAAGACAGTAACAAAATGCAATATTTGCATTTCAACAGCTGCCATCCAGTTCACATTAAAAAATCTATACCCAAGAGTTTATGAATAAGAGCAAAAAATCTTTGTAGCAATCAATCTGACTTCCATAACTACATAAACAGACTGTCCCATGTACTTTTTGAAAGGGGGTATCCAAAAAATCTTGTTGATAGACAAATCAGAGCACCTAAAAATATTTCCAGTGCTATTAATCCTAATGATCCTAAATTTGTCACCCAATATTTTCCTGGCCTTCATAAAATCAACAAAATTCTAAAGGTTTCTTTTCCTATTTTGGAATCTTCCCCTGAAACTAGAAATTTATTTTCTAAGCCCCCCAAAGTAATTTTTAAAAAACCTCCAAATTTACAAAACATTCTCTCTAGACCGAAATTAAAGTATGAAGGCAATACAAAAAGTAATAACATCAAATGCAACTTGTGCAATCCTTGTAACAAGCCAAGATGCGGCATTTGTAAGATGTTAATAAATTCTAAATCGTTTAAAAGTAGCACAACTGAAAAAGAATATCCTATTAAAGGTAACATTGATTGCACTACAAAAAACATAATTTATCAACTAACCTGTAAATTCTGTCAACAGGCTCTATTGGAAAAACCATCACTTCTTTAAGAGTGAGAATGACCAATCATCGATTTGATGTTGCTCATCAAAATTATGAGAGACCATTATCTGCTCATGCGATTCAACACAATCAAAATAAATTAGAAAATTGCTTCATCCTAAAAGGAATTTACCATTTAGAGCCAAACCCCAATCAAAATACCAATCGGATAAATTTAAGAAATGTTGAAATCGCACATCAATTAATTTTAAAATCAAGGCATCCAGATGGGTTGAACCTAAGATGATTCTCTTTTCCTTTTTATAACAAAAAATTTTTAGTTCTATGTAAACATTTACAAATATTCTACATACAGCTGATTGGGATCTTGTTGTTTATGGTATTTATTTGTTGAAATTTTATTTTGGTTATGTCTTTTGTTTATGGTTTGAGTTCTGTTTATATGTTTTAATTCAGTGTGTTCTGATGAAGGGTTGTGTCAACTCGAAAATTAAACATGAGCACTGAATATTTGTTTCTGTTTTTGTGTACACTATAAAGTACTTCGAAGAGTATATATATATATATATATATATATATATATATATATATATATATATATATATATATCTAAATAAATAAATATATATATATATATATATATATATATATATATATCACCTAATACTAACCTAATACTTTTAATACGATGTTCTTAATTTACTACATCTTTATCAAACTTTAGCTAAAACATAAAATATATTTTAAAACAAATCGCTGATAGTTTTTTCAAATTAATGAAAATACAACGTGTTTAATAGACCATACGGGCCCTTAATAAAATAGTGTCCTTACTAGCCTGTCTATCCATCTGTCCATCTCCTCGTCTTTCATAACCCTTAGATGAACCTACGTACATGAAACTTTTTACATAGTATCCTTATTGTTTAAGAAAGAATCGTATTTATTTTAGAGTCAAAAGGTCAAAGGACAGAAGGTCCGTCTGTCTGTCTGTCCGTCTGATCGCTTTCACGATCTCAATAGAAAATTCATGCAGACTTGAATATTGCAATGCAGTTTGCTCACAGTCCAAGGGAGAGCCATTTTTGTTTTTTTGTGAAAAAAATGTGAAATCAGAGTCCGCAAATGTTTAAATCGTCTATGTAATCTTATTACATATGTTCTGTTGGGTACTTCGGTAATATATCTTTTATAAGAGTGTATTTCTTATTATTATTATTATTCAACGGTCTACTATTAGGGCGAAAACAGCCAGTTGAGACGTTTTTTACTGTACATGTTTGATTTAGTCGGTGATATATAATAGTTTAACCAGAGCCAATAAACTTTTCCTTATATCAGTACATAACCTAGATTTTTTTTGTGAAATCGATAGGGGAATTCAACCTAAGAAATAAATCAGTTGTGAGCCACGTTTGTTTTGGAGGGATGGAAATGGGAGGGTTTCAAATGGGTAAAAATATAAAATAATTATAAATTTGTCACATCATATTTTTCTTTCTCGATACTCTTGAAACCATCCATACTAAACAACCAAGAAATAAAAATTATTAATTATAAATCTTTTAAGTAGAGTAAAATAGAGCAGATAATCTTAAAACCATCGATACTGCAAACCCAAGAAATAAAAAATTAATAAATATAAAAAATTTTAAGTACGAGTAGAATGAGAGCGATAAAACCTAGAAGCGTGTTCGGGGAGTACATACACTGAGGTCCAGACTTACTAAGAGTCCTTATAAATATGGAATACACCTGCCCGCTTAGTGGACCTTCCTCAGCTTTGCCTTCGCTTGTTTCTTCATCCCCGTTCAGTAAATATAGACCTCTGGGAAGTGTATATATTTAAGTATGGCTCAGATAGTGAAACTTTTCATGGGCTTATTACTGCTCATGTGCTACATGTGATTGTATTAATTACAATACACTTAACTCATAGAATACTGTAAATTAAGGAACATATAAAGTGAGCTGTAGGTCTGCTACTTGTGTAGTGCGGTGTCAGGTAGCAAATATTTGCATGGTGGTAACATTCAAATTTACTTGGCGCAGCCCTAGTGTTAGACCTCAGAATCAATATCACTCATTTCATGACCTCATTACACCACACCGTATGAGTGATTAATCTCTTTTGTTAACTAGTACAGTAAAAGATGCAATTCAAATTGGCTGTCGGATCCTTGACTATCAGTCTACAAGTTTATAATAATTGCAGTTTAATATGATACTATGGCAAGGAAAAATTGTTTGAATAACTCGATCTGTAATAGAACTGAGTACAAGCCATACAACACCTTAACGTGTGAAATAGCTAAGAATGGCCTCAAGAAAGTCTTAGAAAAAATGAAATAATTAAAAAAAAAACTTGGCATCATTAAGATTTATATTCATTGATAGTAGTTTAGAAAGTTAAAGCTGTTTTTTCTTTCCTAAAGACCAATGCAGTTTCTTTTGTGTAGACAACAAATGGTATTAGAAGATAGTTGATAGTTAGTGTTTTTATATGTTATCAATCAATCCAATAGTAAAGAATTCAATGTCTGTATATTTTTGTTTTGCATTGTAATGGAACATTAAACATAACAAATGGAAAAATTAATATATTTTATAATACAACTTATTCCTTTAACAGAGTAAATATTTGAGATAAGTTTTGGGCGCAAGGAGAATGTGATTGCAACTCTTGTAATTATAATTACGTAATAGGCCACACCTTCATGTATAATAATTCGACTTTTTGGGCCTGTCCTGGTGGAAGAGTGGACCTGAGGTATCAGCCAAGCCGTGCAGCATGTGTGAGAAGAGAAAAACCACATCTGTAAGCGGTACAATCCATATATCATAATTTATAATTCTTTAATCACCCAAATCATTAACTGTCCTCTGGGCCGGATTTATTTTTAAATTTATCTATCACCCACCACACCATTACTATAAAACTTTATTTAATGTATTGTTTGGTGAAATCACCTATAAACCAGGTTATATACAAGAAAACTATTTATTTTTCTATATGTAGTACCAGTTTTGTATTATTTACAAATTAGAACATAAAAAGCAAATTTATTTTATCCTTTTTCATTTTCATTTAATAGAGAGTGTTTTATAGGAATAATGAAGGAAACAGGATTTTTCCACACATTTGCCATCGTTTAGTGAAACAAGAAATCAGTAACACTACGTTTCGAGATCTGCAGTCTGATATTTTCTTCAGTTAAAGAAAATAACCTAATACATAATTACAAACTAGGTTAAAAAAAACAAATCTTACCAAAGCGTTTTGTTACGCCTAAGTCAGGAATCACAACCTACATGTTGTTTGTCAACTTCACTAACTATATAAACATGTACTTAATAAAAAAAACTATACAAAACACTAATCATTAAAAACTGAACTACGGAATACAGGTTACAATACGTCTTCATTCGTCTACTACCCACCTACGACTGTACCTAGTTTGTAATTATGTATTAGGTTATTTCTTTACCCGAAGAAGAGATCAGATTGCAGATCTCGAAACGTAGTGTTACTGATTTCTTGTTTCTCTGAACGATGGCAAATGTCCGGAAAAATCCTGTTTCCTTCACAATCCTTAAATCGTCAAAAATAACCTTCAAACAAAGAGTAGGAATAATCTTAGTGAATATAAACTAGAAGCAACTAGTGTGATGCTGATACATTGTTAGATTTTAAGAATTAATTTTCCAATGGAACAGTAAAGCTTTTACGGATTTTTTACGAATTCCTATTATTTAAAAAAGTTTCATCTTTTTTACCACTGTAAAAGCGTAACCTCATATCGGCGGCCCGTAACTATCTAGCGAGTCCTTATATAACATTTCTGAGTTATAATTTCTTAAATCAAAAAATACAGACAGACGCTAAGCGAAGGGCAACCATAAATATTGGTTAGGGATATTGTAACGTTTCGCAATCATAGGCCTTATCTGCACTCGGAAACGGGACTGATCACCCCGTTTTAGAATTAATCAGTTGCGGTGCGCGCCCGTAATTGTCCGACACCGTAAGGTAATGATTAGCGAAAATGGTCAGATATTGCCGCTCTCCACTTACCGGCGAATCTAAAAATCCGTAGATTGACCCAGTAGCCAAGCTTGACCTAGATGGCGCTATTATCAGCCGTGATGTACGTAACAGTAGTTAACGAGCAAGGACCACGTTGTGAAGAAAAGTTGAAGTTCGAGGATCATCGTTTGCCACCCTCAGGTCTTCTCGTCGTCTTGTAATTATTTCGAGGATTTTCTTGGACTCTGAGGTAAGAACAGTGCAATATATAAATTCCGCTACATCTAAGGAATCAATTATCCCGAGAGTTATCTTGCAATCAACCGATTAACATGATGTCAAACTTCATTACATTCAGGACTAAGGCCGGCTGGTATAGGAAAATTAATTTATGTTCAATCTTATGTATTACAAATTTAGAGATTTCAAATCATTGTTACCAAGTAAACTATATTTATTAATCGTAATTTTTATCCTATAAGAATGGTCCTGTTCAAATTAATTAACGCTGAACCAATTTGTTTGATGTGTAAACCTATCAATACTTGTTACTTGTTAAAAGTTATTTTACTATTTATTCAGGCTATTTCTAGTTTCTACTATTTATATAACGTACAATCATATTATTTACAAATGAATGTCTCCCTGCATGTATATTGAATCTTGGATACTTGTCATAAAATATGTTTATCTCAAAACCCTGCCATTACTTGGTGTACGTTGATATGTACGATAACTCAGTAGCTTAATATGATTTATTCTTGTTTGAAATTAAAATCACCATTCAATTCACTCACTTTTCAAGGTGATTGTGGCCTACTCAATTGGCTGAAACTATTAATTGGCTTGAGAATGGCATTCCACTTATTACTAGTAATAGCCAATTTTATTATTAACTTTACTTATATTATGTAAATAAACCTGTTTCACAATGTTCAATATATTACTGTTTCACGTTTAAGTGTCCTTGGCACGGTGCTTTAAAGCCTTACCAATGTAGTACCTGCATTATTTCTGGCAAACAAATTATGTTATTACTGAATTCAGGATTAATTGTTGTCCTTAAATGGTATAGTTTTAATTAGGAATGAGGAATTCATGTTTAAGGGTTCTGGTCGACGACACAAGTTTGGCTGTGACGTGTTCCCTTGCATCCCGGTCGGCCGGCATCGTCTCCACACCTGGATGACCTGGACACGCCATTATCGCCCAGGACGGACCTTATCAGACTTCAACCGATAAGTCTAACTCTTAATTACAACTTTCGACCGTATCGGTGACCACTATTCATTTGTGTGGGACACAGAAACAGACTCAGTATTTGCCACTTTAAGAGTGAAGTTATATGAACTAAGCTGAATAGTATATTGGCTGTTTCCATAGTCTATATTGTCGTTTTAAACATGTATTAATAATTGTTCTATTTATTCTCTGTTAAGATATATGTGTCCTATTTATTATTTTCGGTGGCCACCGCTAATTATCTCTGTATTGGCTAGATTTATTTTGCTCGAGCAAACTAGTACATCCTATCATTTAACATAGTTAGAGCCTATTTGTTTGAAAAGTATATTTATTTATAGCTTCATTATTAGGGTATAGCTCTGTTTTGCTTGAGCGAACTGTTCTCATTAATTTAGCAAGGTTTACTTTTATTTTGCAGGAACAATAGATATATATTGTGAATGTTTATTAGGGCATGAACCCCTGATGCATGTGATTTCTTTTGTGTGTATTTATTGAGTGGCTTTTTACTTTCTATTGCCTTGGCATTAAATTAAGCTCAAATTATCGAAACAGGTGCCTCATTGATTAATCCTCTCTGCTCGTTCAGTTACCAGAATTGTGTTGACTTGCACCACAGATTGTAGATATTAACATTCGATCATTTTAATCGAAGCAACCGATATTATTAATAATCTGTCAATGTTAATGAAGAGCTGAGACTAGTTGTGTACTGGGTAGTTTAACTTTAGTATTGATTATAAGTTATACAGTAAGTAGGGTCCATGGGGTCGACCTAGACCTGATCTTAGTAATACTGTGTAAAAGCCGGCCTTACCCTCCCGACCCAACAGCGGAGCGAGAATAATATTCCTTTATTTCTCTAACTCTAAGGACATTTCATCTTCTTCCGGCGTCAGGGATAGTTTCCTCATTCTCCCCCTGTGTGTGTATCTTGCAAATGAGGTGGCGCCCTAAAGACCATTCCAGTATAAGTGCTAGACCCTCTAGGACCACCGACCCCGACCCATCTCTGAGCTAGCCACCATATTGTTTTCCTGGGCGAGGTAACAATATTTTCCCCTTATTTCATAATATGCCAAAATTCTTTTAGCGTGTTTGAACACTCTGTTCATACAATAACCGATTATAACAGATCAGCCCAGCAATTACTTCGCTGAGCCGAATTGGAACTGAACAATAGGGAGCATTGTGATGGGTTGGGAGAGGAGAAGATAGAGCAAATATCGTCTTAATCAGGGATGTCTGCTAAATCCCACATCGGATAATACGTTCCACATTGGTTCTATGTCATCATGTCATCCATACAGGAAATAATATAATCCAACTAATAATACCCTTAGCTGAGGAATGCTGTTCTCTGAGTGACAGTGTATTGTACTTTATTTTATTGTATCGCACCGCATTATATAGAACTAAAAGGCCTTGTACAATATCTAAAAAATTTTTCTTTTAATACATAAGTTAACAGTTATATGTTTAGAGAATATAGACATGACTTCCTAAATTATTGCATCTTAACGCTTATTATCTTTTGAAAAGACTTATACATTATGTGTATTATAATTCCCAGGCATTTATTGAAATAGTTTGAGTACATAAATTCTCATAATTACTTCATTTAAATGTACTCAAACGTTTTTTAAAAACTCATTTTGGTGTAAATGGCTGAGCGCTAGGAAAGCCTATCACTCGAGAAACTGGAAATCTGTCTGTTGTTATCAATGATACCTCGAGAACGCACAGACCTGTAAACTTAAAATTTTAAATGAAACTATTTTTACACATGAACCAATTTTACGTTGCTATCATGGGTAAAATTAAAGGTAAAGTTAGTTGTGAGATAAACCGATTACATTCACGGCTTTTGAGACTGACTGTGTCATAGTAAACTAGCTACAGGCTTAAAATTACGCTTACGACATTAGTGAAGCATGTAACGTTGTATGGCGTACTTTCTTCTACCTTTTTTATAATACCTTCGTATATGATAAGTAAGTATATATTTATATAAATATAAGTGGCAGATTCATAATACCATTACACCTGCTTATCCAAATATAATCACTTTTTAGTCGCCCTAATCCTGCAACTCCTTATGTAACAGGTAATTGGTTTCGATATTAGGAAGACAATCAGAAAGTACCAGTATATACATTTTAACTGCTTTCATCTAAAATCGTGTACTTTGAATCTAATGGTTCATTGCTGTTTAAAACAATAAAAACAATGCATAAGTACCAGAAAAATTCGAGCACGAGTTATAAGTACTGAAATGACATTTGAGTTTCATATTTCCTATTCCTAGAAAATAATTTAAAATGTGCTCAGCTATGATTCAGGAGGACTCGTGGAACAAGATTATTTTTTTGGTGTAACACGCTTTTAAGCAAATTATTCCTTCCTCAATGTTCATCATTTTGTACTGTTTAATATCACTCATCCATGAACTAATAATGTCTGTTACAAAGCTTGTCAAACCACCGGTGTAACAGCGAGTAAATTTATGATTTAGGTCACACGTCTAAATCGTGGTATATTGGAAACATGCTGTCTCATCCCTTTCCAGTTTGATGCTTCATTAGACTTTTTAAACGCTGTAATAATTATCGTAATGTGTTTTGAGATTTACTCCTAAATTCATTTATTACCATATCTAAGAGTGCTTTATGGCATAACTGTTTTTATTTGAATGTTATGAGCATAAAAATGTCCCTATTATGTAAATAGTTAAAATATAAAGGAGGTAAGAAAAAATATTAATAATTTCAAAAAAATTGTGTTAAAAGTATTTTATGTATCCAAAATCAACCACAAACGCAATATAGCCTTATTTCGCTTTAATTTAATCATATCTCAAGAGTAATTTACACTAAGGTTTAGTTAAAGACCCATTCTTAATAAAGTTCGATATTAAAGGAAAAGATTACCTTTCATAGGATTTCTCCAAAAAGTCTTTGATTCTGATTAAGTAAGAATAGGTCAAAATTCACCTGACGCTCCTTACAGTGTTCAAAATCTGACACTGTCTCAGATTTGGCTTCTGGAATCTGCGGTTTAGAACAGTAGACAATTATTCGTTGTCTACATGTAAAAATGAATAATTTCGATTATAACATTTCGTCACTCGCAACTTTGAAATTTCTTCATTAGAAATATGAACCAAAAGTTGGACTATATGTGTAAATAATGGCAATTACACATAACGTAGCTATGGTAGGAAGGGTACCTAATTTGAATGTAGTGGTAATCTCCAGTTCACCTTCTTTTAGTCGTAGATTTGAGTAACGGTAAGTAATGGTTAGTCATGGTATTAAATGGTACGTTTATTTATACGCCAAATAGACATTGAAAATCTTGTTCACTGACACTATGGCCTAATTTCATTATCAAAACAACTTTCCCAATGTCCAAAGCTTTTAATCATCTTTAAATTGTAAACGCCTTTAATTTTAAAAAGTGAAAAAAATTGAACATTATTTACTTTGCAGTGGAAAGTCCTGAGAGTCACTTTTCAAATAACGTTATTTAGGAGACAATAACTCTCTGGCAGAGAGTCACAAGAGAAGAATCAGTTTCCACTATCTCCCCGTTACCCTCCTCATCTATTCATTTTAAAGTTTCCTAAGTTATGTCCAATAATGATACTAAGAACAGTATACATAGTTATTTTATCATGGGAGAAGAATGAATATCTTAAAGAATAGCGCGGCCAAAAACGATTTTAGTATATTTACAGGAACTCTCTTCAATAGAGATAAAAATTAAGTGATAGCTTATTTCAGGCACAATTAAAGCTAAGATGCCCACTATAACAGTTAGCCTGGAGATGAACGGCTTAAAATGTGACTCCAAACCGTCACAAACGGTCTGGCAATTGGACTGTTAAACACACCTTGAATAATAAAACGTCAAGTAGCATCTTAGTTGGTGGTCATGTATGAGTAATCGAGCATTGTGACTAAGCCAAAGTTTGAACCTCTTAAGAGGAGATTTAAGGTAAATTACAAAAATACACTTTCTAAGAAAGAGAAAATTGCATTAAATAACTGCATTAATTATGTACTGAGACAAATTAGCTGACTAGGCTGAGTATATTTCTTTAATAAATTAATGTTCCACTTTCTAGGATGGTACAATATCTATTACTATAAAACATATCTTCAACATCTACTAAATTAATTTAAAACTATTAGGCAAAATGTAATCTTTGACATCTGAGCAGTTTAACATACATAGATATACAATATCTGACGGTAATGTGAATTGATTAAGTATTTTAGAAAAATTTGAAACAAAATAAGATATGTAAAAAATCTTTTGGATGAGGAAAGTAAAAATTGTTTATATAGTTTATAAAACCTATATTAATTAGCCACTGTTGTTATAAAGTTCTCTGCCAAAATTATTACACAGAGTCCACTTTAAGTTTAAGTCCTGGATAATTTTCACGAGTAGATGTTATTGGTATAATTACGTATTAAACGTTTGACATTTAACATATTGGGACTAAAGCATGATGATCATTGGATCGATTTTGTAATGAAATTTTATAAAAAAAAGAGACTCTATCCTTTTTCATTGCAGTAAGTACACTGAATTTATATATGTACTTACAAATACTAGAGAGTAGGTTTGAAACAATAAAAAATATAACTATTTATTATTTGTATTTTTAACATATTAGAGAATAAAAAATACTGATATATCTAGAGCTGCTTTCCCGTAAATTTACAAAGAGTGGAAGATATAAAAATCATAATCCTAGAGATATATGAAATAAGACGGGTTTATCAAAATTAAAACAAGAAAATCATGTTTTACATTTTATTATATATTCTACAGTATGCGGAATGTTATATTGCTACAACGAAACTGTAGAATATTAATTATAATCTAAGAAAAATCACTTAATTTTAATCTAAAATTCGTAAAATATTACATATCTACTCGTTTATGAGTAAGCAGTTTTTAACTGCATTTAACGAGTTCGTAATGATGTTGCAGTGTCTCTTGAATGTTTAACTCAATTGGAGTGTAATAAAATCTCCAGTCAGTTTATGATATTTACTTTCCTCGCTATGGTTATATGAAAGATACCTAAACATTCATAAAACTTTTAACTACTCGTATTAGTATATACAAAACATGAATAAAAATATCTATAATTATATTTAGTTTAATCCGAAATATATCATTGTAAACTTTATTATTGTAAATAAATTATTTTTATATTATCTTTAAATAATATACAAAAATGGTTGTAAAACTTTGACTAGTAAAATTTTTAGTGTTCAGTAACTGTAAACATTTAATTATTTTAGTAAAGTTCAATTAGTAAAAACTGTTGCCTTCGCAACATATTTAATTTAATTTTGTTTTATTTGGATTTTTTTGTTAAATAAAAAACTATTTTTAGTAATTTAAGGGTTTTCATTTTTATTTCATACGGCATAAGACGTAAAAGCTAAAGAAAATAGTAAATAAAGATGTAAATAATATAAAAATTAAAAAGATATTATAAGATATTTAAAAATAAACTTATAAAGACACAAAGAATCCATTTCTTATTTCTTTCCTTAAAAAATAAACTCTATAGAGCTTTTGAAACAGGTGAAAACTTCAAATCGCTCTCCTGTAAAATTTGTACTTTTCAGTTGTGTCGTCTTTCTTCTGCATGAGCGATGCATAGAAATATCTGTAATTCTATTTAGTTGAATCAAATTAGATTATTGTAAACTATTACCACATTGTAGACGCTTCTTCTTATTGGGTTTTATTAATAAATTAGAAAAAATCCACGCAATAATAATTCAGTTTTATTTTTGTAAGGTATTTTGTTCTCAGTAAAAACATTTTTATACCCATATACTGAATTTCTACTTAAATGAAAACACTTGTCACTACACAAATATAAAGAGATACATGATTTTAAACCATAAAAGAGCTCCAGGTATATACGTAAAAAGTAAAACAAATATTTAGTCATATCTGAAACTGTGACTGTGAATTTAAAAAAAGGCTTAAGTTCATTATTTACTGACTTATTTAGGTTTTTCTGTATAAAACATTGTTTCATATCAACTAAAAAAAAGTGTTACGAATGGCTTATTAGCTGTAACTTAGCTGTAACTGATAAAATAAGGCATTCTTTGACTTTAACTATATTCATAAGTAACTGCTAATACGTCTCCACATACATATTATCACAAATAAATAATACAATATAGACATCCTTTTAACGTATTATTTAAATAAAAAATATTTTTATTTATAGAAGTTTTGCTATATACTGAAGAGACAATAACAGTTTACGTAATAAATGCTTTGTTGTACTGTTTCACAGTGTAGACTCAGAAATGAGTATTTTTACGTTCGTTTCTATCATTAAAAGGAAATGTGCCAGAATCCGACAATCCATGGAAAATAGAAGGTTCCTTTATTTTGATGATATATTTTAGGCCAGGACATGGAACTCTGTCCCAATTAGAGTGGCATATAGTCCCTGATTCTGATGTTTGAAGCTGGTAGAATGGTGACATATAGAATTACCCTTTTGGTTCTACGTGTCTATGGCAAATTATCAAGTACATTTAAGGAAATAATATGTATTTAAAATAAAAACATAAGTTATAAATAACTCTTTAATGTCTAAGAAACCTAGAAAACAATTATAGGTTCTAATAAATATGGATTAAAATTGTATTACTGTTGCATAATCGGCAGTTTTAGTTAGAAATACTTCAAGAATCCTAACAAACTTTAAATGTTGATGTAATTGTTAGTATATTTGTTAGAAGTTCTCTGTTATTTTACTTCTTCTTGACGAAAGGCTCTCGAGATATCTGTTTTTATATTCAGTCAGAATCGTAATTGACTTTGTCTAAGTATATAAATTCACCACCTAAGAATTACCTCTCTCTTTCATGTTACTATAACATTTTCATTTGTATAAATAAACTTCTTCGGTTATATCTTTCTTAAAATTTTACAATCATACCTCAAAAATCCTCGTATTTTAACTTTGCAAAACAACCGAATTTTTTAAAATTTTCACAAGTTACGATACGCAAATAGTTATCAAGGGTATTTTTTATTCAATATCTTAAAAGCTGTATTTTCCAGTTGAATATAAAGTGAAAGACATGTTATTTAAAATTGGCAGTTCAAGCGCAGATTATACGAGACACACCTAGCGACCATGTGTCACACAGCTCGCTGCTTTATCAGCTCGTATGTCAGTTAAGTCGTATGTAACAAACAACAAATCATTTCTGCACCATGTTCGTGGTGTTGTGCTTTTACTGCTTTTTTATTATTTACGGCGGAAATATGTTTAAAAACCTTCAAACAGAGTTTAAATATTATGCAATACAGAGAATTAATTTAGTATAAAGTGAAAAATGCACAATATTTCATTATGCTATATGGTGGATACATTTAAATAAGCCAGAAAATGTTATAAAACCTTTGCATTCTGTAATTGAAGATGAGTTAAAGTTACAAAATCTCACTTTATTATTTCTTTTAATAAAAGAGATTTATATAACTAACTTATAGAAATCTAAGAAAAAATTGAGAAATTGTCATCGATAACCCTTAGTAAATTAATTTTTGAAAAATCCATAAAATGGTTCATTCTTTTTCATTAAATCCTCCAATGTAAATTAGCTGTAACCAAATTGTTGCATGTACGTTATAAGCCTACTTAATTTATTTCTAATTTAAAAATTATATTGGTTTCTTACGTAAAAAAACGTATGGTGGCTGGAGCAAGGGAGACCGTTAAGTATATCATGCCTTTCTAGAGATATGGACAAATCTTTTGGGACGGTGAAAAATAATTTGGAAATTTTTAAAACTCGTATTGCGTGTTACACTTTTGATTTGATAAATTTTAGAATTAAAAAAAAATACTATTACATCAATCAGAATATCAGAATAGCAGAAGTTAAAAATTTAGAGAACCATGGCTCTCTATCTCAATGTACACTCTAAAGTATATGTTAATCAACTGAACAAATTGAAAAATTATTGAAGAGTGCTCAGAGAATTAGAAGAAAGAAGTTTGGTAAGACACGATCTGGAAACAACAGAACGTTACAAAGGATATGTGTGCTTTATAATTTGCATACATGAATCGGCTGTTCTGTTCATAATCTGCTTTGGGCCCGCGCCCAAGATAATATACATGTCTGTCTGAAAATTTTCTTTCAGCCAATGCGTCTTCTTTCTGTGCCATAGTAGCGCTTGTATTATTCTTCTAAATATGAAAATATATAAAACATTTTTTTTAAGTCTAATGCTGCAATGGAGTGACTTATTCCTGTGAAAGATATTTTAGTGTCTACACCCGTTGTTACTTGAAACAGTTTTATTCCACATTTTGGTGGAAAGAGGCAAAAGTAATGCTCTCTTCCAGAGATAATGCCGCAGTGGAAAAAGTAGAGCAAAGGGGCTTATAGCTCTCAGCATTACATTTGTCTGTATCATAAAATGGAGTAAAATGGTAGCAGAGTAGTATTTAAAACACGAGATATTAAGGAGCTTACTTTTAAGTACAGCACTGTGTTTTTCGTACACCAATTGCTGTAAGCCGTACTAATATATGCAAGCTATGATTTGTAAACCGTATGATTCCGGGCAAAGTCCGTGTAAAAAGCTTCGTATTTGCTCATTTATAGCTTCATAACAAAACTTTTTTATATTAATTAACCAGGACAAGAGTAAGGAAATATCCAGCAAACAAAATTAAAAGTTCTTGAAGCTCTTTTCTTATTGGAACTTATATATTAATTTAAACAAACTCTCCAATAATATAAAGTTTTTATTTTTGTGAGGCCTTTTTGTACTCAATGAAAACATCTTCGGATGTGTGTGTACTCAATTCAGTTGTGTGGGTCTGAAGATGTTCTCATTGAGTACAAAAGGCCTCACAAAAATAAAAACGTTATATAATTAGAGAGTTTGTTTAAATTAATATATAAAATTAAAAGTTTAGAAAACTTTTTTTTTCAATTTGTAGCAAATATTGAAAAAAAAAGAGAAAGTTACCATCGATTATATATATATATATATATATATATATATATATATATATATATATATATATATATATATATATATATCAATTATTGGATCACGGTTTCTATTCTAAATTGCTTTAGGAGACGCTAAAATATTATTACTTCTTTTTGAAACAGTTTGTATTATATTTATACTAAATATTTACCAAATATTAACTGGTGTACTATAAAAACCGTAGTCTAGTCCAATCAGATAATTGACAAAGGTTGTCAATTACAACAATGACATTCGACAGATCTAGGTTTTAAAGAAGACAAACCAATAATCCACTGTAAGCTAGAGGATTAGTTCTATATTTCCATCGCTTAGAATACAAACTTCGCAAGTAAATTTCTTGTTATTTGGAATAATATACTTGTATTTAAACTAACCTTCCTGGAGGCTAAATATCAAACTAGACAATTATGAAATAGCCTTCAAACTTACTGAAAAATTTGAACGTTTTCATTATAAGCCATCGATTTATAGAAGTGTGTATTTCTAAACACTTATTCTTTTAAATGGACACTAATAAAAGTGGCAGTAATAGAAAAGGGGTTCTAGGACTTTCTTAAAATAAACTATAACACTAAAATACACGATTACGAAGTACAGTTTCCAAACCAGGTCATCGGATAATTTAAGACAGTCATTAATAATTCTGTCACGATTTTAACTGTAAGACTGTTTTACACAAACCTGTAAGTTCGTGAATACCTTCCGTAAGCTTATTTACTACCTGCTTAATATAAAAATGAGTTTCTAACTGCTTTTCTGTACTTACTTTAATATGAGTTTATAAACTTGTCACTTAAACAATCTGTCTATAAAAACTCACACTTTGCGCAAAGAAAAACTATTTTGCAATGAATATACACTCCAACTTTTCTTATTCTATTACTCTGTCCGTTATGATATATTATTAAATTAGTTATATTTTAAATCTTATTTGCTGATATTTTTAACGACTTTAGGTATCTTGCTATTACTAGCTGAGTGTTAGTAAATTCTAATACTGAAGATTCTTAACAAAATATCTCATTTGTGTATTTTTTCAAAAAATAACTCGTGAACGGATTGGCCTATAGATTTGAAATTTAGCAGGAAGCTTAATATATATTTAAATAACATATTATTAAGTGATTGTGCATGTTACTTCATATGATGTGACTGAGCGTTAGTAAATATTCATCATAGGTTTTACGAGTGACCATGTAGAAATGAGACAATTGAAAACTAACAGATTTATAACGAAATGAGAAGCCAACAATCAAGTGACATTGTAACACCTGCAGTTTAACTATCCCCCGGATACGGACAGACAAGTAGGGAAAACATTCGGAAGAGGAATGGAGTCAGCTACATTAGTGATAGAAAATTTATAAGAAGCCAATAATTTAATTTTGTTTCTAGGTATTCGTCGGAAGGTTCTATTCAGCGAAATCCCACAAAAGACACCATGCAATTAGTTTTTGTAATTTTTAAACTATATTTTAAGTTCTCTAGAATCATGCAGACAGTCATATATAGACTTGTTCGTAAACTGAAGAGAAAGTTTACCAGTTACCGGTTAACACTCAGCCAAGTATGTCATACAGTCCTAAATAATACTGTGTAATTTAAACGTACTTTAATTAGTTTAAAAACCTACCATATGATAATACTAGCGGACCCGGCGCGCTTCGCTGCGCATTTCAATAAGTTTCCCGCGGCTTCGCACGCAATTTCCCGTTGAAAACAGTACACTATATTCACTTATTCATTTTCTATCACATTCTAAACATTGCTGAGATAATTGATAGTCGTTCCTTCGTGAGCTTCTTGGGCGCATTATGAAGGTATGTACCACATTCCTGATACTTCTGTCAAAAAAAAAAAACAACTAAGGTTGATTTTATAACATTCTTTATATTTGTAGCCAACGTAAGATAGTAATTATGATATCTGCATTGCTCTTCTGATCAAGCATGAGCATGGTTTATATTAAATAAATATTGCAGTTAAAGGTGAATTTTTACGTCAAATTTGAATTGTATTATCTGGATAGTAAAGTCTATGTTTAACAGTGATTGCAGAAACAGTTTAAACAAAATTTGTCGTTTCTCTTAAGCTTACTCTATGCTTTTAAAACTATAAGTGTAGTAATTCAATTATATATAAATATATTTTTTGTCGCATTATATATGTTTACAAAGAACAGCTGATTAAAAATTTGAAAAGACTCTTTCACTTAATAACATATGTTTGCTGCAATGCATTTCTTACGGGTATTTCTGTAACCAGTGGGGCGGAATCCTGAATCGGGAAAGGGATAACAAGTATCCTATAACCTTCTACAGATCAAGACGAACAAATTAAAAAAAAAAATTAGGCGAATCCGTCCAGCCGTTTGTGAGTGATGCTGTTACACACGAACAGTTTCATTTTTATATAATAGATTTATTAACTGCCAATTTTATAAACCTAGTGTTGTTTGTTAGCAGCGTTCCTAACAGAGAAATAACTTTACTTTACTCTCCATTTGCCTATTGTGATTCCTTAATTGGGCCTTTAAAACAGCGACCTAGTATGATAAAAAAAACGACGTTTTGCATTTACGTCTATACTTAATTACATTTGTATAACATCTAATAAAAAGACTTTTATACATGTTAAGTAGGACATATCAAATTTTATTTGGGCGTAAGATATTGTGCCTTACACAGTACAAGGGTACACTAAGTTACGTAAAGATGAATCAGATTGACGTGCATAACTTAGTTAAACCCATGATTGTTTTATGATTTCAAAAGTCACAATCATCTGCAAACAATGAAATGATCGTAATTTATGTCTGGGTTAATTTTTTTGCGTTCTTTACTGCAAGAAATATTTAAACAAAAATACTTATATTAACACAAATTATAAAGCCTGGTAAAGTTTTTAGGGGTCTTGCCTTATTGTTTTTATATTTTAACCTTTGCACAAAATGCAAATACCTTCTTCACAGCTAAGCACATTTTTTGCAATAGACGTTAATGCTTGTAATCATTTAAGTGTTATACGGAGTGGGTGACTGAACTATTTGTGAAAGACATTGATCGTGTGTCCAACAAGTAGCTATAACAACTATTTACAATATTCGGTAGGGCTTAACTCTTGTGCTGGCCAGTGCACCGCTAGTTTTACATTCACTTTTTCTAACAGATATATGCCATGTTGTATGCTGTATTTGAACATCGTTACTATTCTCCGCATATTTCACGGTGAACGTGATCTTATTTTTAGGAAAACCGACCTCTTTTACCGCCACTGAAATGATATTGTTATTATTTTCATAGATTATAAGTAACTGAATTTTTTACTTTTTGATAACTCTCCACGCTCTGAGTCAGATAACAGTTGTTATCGTTTGCAGATATACTTAAACAGGAAAGTATTTAACGGTATAAAAATAACATCTTATGTATAGGCGATGCTTGAATAATTTAATACTAAAATTTGATAAAGTTGACATATTACGTATTTATTATGTATAAATCTAACAATAGGAGAAATTTTGCTTCAAATCAGATTTTTCTTAATAAAAAACAAATCTACATTTTATCGGATTGTACTTTTTGATTCTGATTAAAGTTTAATGTGTTCAAGCATAATTGTGTAATAATTAACGAAACAATTTCACCAACAAATAAAAATTATCACATTCGAAAATAATAAAAGAAGTAATACACTGCAGGACAGGTAGAATGTAAACGGAGTAGGTTTCTGTACTATTTTGCGGTCACAGCTAGGATTTGAAACTGCACTATCTCTAACTGATCTAAGTTCACAATCTTAGATCACTAGACCTTTGAATCTCCCACGATCGGCTCAAGGAGTTGGTCTAAATTAAACCAGCAAGAGCCTAGCCTATTTTTTCTTGGACTGCTGCTCCGTTTTGTTATAGAATATCTTACCGATGGGTTTACGCTATTATGAGTGTATGAATGACTAAAATTTGCATGTTAGGTAATGCCTCGAACTTTGTCTAGATAGGAAAGCGTTGTTAATTTTGTTTTAACATGTATATATACGACTAATATTACTTTATCCTTACCGTGATCCTCAATATGGAATAAAATAATTCACGCAGTTTCATTAAAATATTAATAGAAAATGGAGCTTATAATATTTATTCATTAAGGTATCTAAATTTCTTGGACATCATGAAAAGAATCAATTACTGGACTATTCCATTAAGTTTCAATATTTTTGCTAAATAGCCATACTTATATTATTACATTTTGAATAGTTATTAAAAACCTTTTTTTAATTAGTCAAACAATCATAACAAAACCATTTTTGTACTAATAAGCCTCATAACAAGAATTTTATAAAAATAACCAATTATCGCTAACCAAATGATATAGGCATCTTATTTAGTAAAAAGTAAAAAACATATGTAGATCCAAATATAGTTTAAACAGCTGCATTACTATAGTATTGAATAACATGAACAACCCTGTGTAAATTTCTCTAATATATGCTATAACGTTGAAACATTAATGTATTATGTTACATTAATGTAAGGGATCATCTCACTTGACAACTTATAATAAGAGTTATGTGTAATGGAGACCAGGAAATAATGATCTCTAAGGTATATTGCAGCTATAAATCTGTTTTCTGTAACCAATGCCAAGGTTTCAGTTTACAGTCGGTCTGCATCAGTTTTACTGGATTTACTGCTTCCTGTTATTTTAAAAGAAACGACGTTTATATCAGCAATAAAAGATTGGTTTTACTTAATTACACTATACAATTCTGTACATTATTGCATAAAACACTATATATATATATATAGTATATATATATATATATATATATATATATTTAATAAATGTATCACCAACTGAGCATCAAGATGATTTCAATAATTGATGCTAAAGCTAAGTTGGTGATACATATGCTGTAGTTTTGAGAAATGCGTAGTGGCAAGATGGAACATATCTTTAATTTGATAATTACAGTTTTAATAGTTTTCCTTGCTACTTGCATAAATTATTAAATAAACTATAGCTATATCTAGACTACGTGTACTAGAATAACGAGAATTTGAACTAAGTTAAATAAAACGTAGCTTTTTATGCATCTTCAGAGAAGGAGTTTTTATTGATTCACCAGTATGTTGTAAATTTATTTATTCAATTTTAAAGAATACTGTTAGATATTTTTTGAGTCAAAAAGTATTTATTAATTTAAAATTGAGAAATAAATGTTTTTGTCACTTGATATAAATAAACAATTTGTAGGTAGTATTAATCTTGTTTATTCGGTATAGGCTTTAATTTGGTATTTGAAAATGTTTCTGTTTTATTTACTCTTTACAAATAACACGTAATCGGAACATTGTGCGGAAGCAACTAATAATGTTTGGAAAAATACAATTAGCCGCCGTAATTGTTTGATTCAACCTTTTTAGCTCAGGGTTGTGGCCTTGCGTTCAATGATGAAATATTTTGAATAATTCATAATTTTAATTTGCAATAAGACCTGGACTTGGCTTTCGCGTAGTAAGATGTTTTTTGGTTTATTATTTGTTTTGAGACACAATGCATCTTGATATATTTTACCTATATATATGATTTTTTTTAGGGATTCTTGAAAAAATCAAAATACAACATAAAATATTTTTGTATGTTACATTCTGTTGCTAACTTACAAAAATATTTGTATAGTGCCAAAAAGTTTGCTATCAAATTTAATTGGAGGGTATATATTGTTTTTTTAATATTAAGACGATGTAATAATCTTGAAATTAAGAAAAATATGATCAAAAGTAACTGATGATTTTCTGAAAGTACATGAAATGTTGCACTAATATGCGGTAATTGAACCTTACATACAGCAGGTGAAATGTTATAAATTTTACTTTATTAGCAATATTCTCCCGATCATCCTAAATATATCACTCAAGCTTTTAGGGTTAGGTAATTCTCTTTATTTATTGAGGAGTAAATATAGGGATTATACTGCATTTGCTCAATAAATATAAAAAAAATTTTAATTAATATATTAGTTACAAATAATATATAATAATAATAATAATAGTTACATTTAAGAATAATTCACTAAAACGAAATAATTGTACATATTTTCATAGGAAAGTAGTTGTTGCTACAGTGATAGTTATTCTGGTTAATATAACAGTTATCGAGAAACGTGATCTAGTTTCAGTGCTGTTATAGCTACTTTTATATATTTACTCATACTCTTGTTGGTTATTTTAGATTTTTATACACTAGTAATACGAGTACATTCATTATGAACCATTAAAATGTATAACCTTGTATACTTTTGCAATCTCGTATATTATATAAATATTTTTTTTTTCCTGTTTTGGCCAGGTAATGAGATAGTTTTCGTTTTACTACACTTTTCCGGTAAAATGTTTTAAGAATTTAGCTGAAGTTCACCTATTCTAACAACTTTACTGACATTTAAAACATGGATACTTTAAAATCCTATTTTGTCAAACAAGGAACATAACATGCTCAAAACTTCCGCATACCATCCAAATCTTGAGCTATTCAGATGTTTTAATATCAGATCTTCTTATTTACTACATTTATATCAAAATGTGTTTTATATGAACGGATAAACCACATACAGTGGAGTATGTGTATTTAAATTTTTTTTTTTTTGTTAAAATTATTATTATTCTTGTTTTAAATAAGTAACTACATTCAATTTTTCCACCTCTTAACCTCCTCAGTCCTGAAAAAATGTTGTGCTTTTTTATTTAATTATTGATTGTATGTAACATTTAAATTTAAATCAAATATTTAGTTAGAATTGGGGAGAATGGTGATTAATGAAAAAATAAATTGATGCAATTACTTGTACTGCTTTATGTCTACTATACAGGAGATAATTTGATCCAAACCAACTAAGAGTACATAAACAGTATGGAAAATAAAACTCTTATTTAGAAAATCTGTTTATTATAAATACATAAATGTGTTACTGAAAATGTCCTTAAACGGACTTGAATTATATTTAAACCAAACAATATGTAAAGGTGTTAGGAAAAAAGTCTATAATATATACTATATTATAAATTATAGGTTCCCTGATAAATGAAACAACTGTAAATCACACGATTTATCTTAACGGTCTTAAATAAACTAAAACAGATTTTAATTTCATTCTCTCAAACAAACAAATTTCGGGAAAAAATTAAATAGTCACAGTTTGTTTATAAAGTACACCTTGCATGTTCAGCACTTTATTCTTGCTGTGTCTGCTTAACAATCTGGCATTTCTAGCAAATGTAAAGTACGATTGGCCCGTAGTAAATAAAGAGGGTTGCTTACTCTTTTGTTTTGTGAGGAGGAGACAGAGAACATTCAA